>NC_068390.1:26405981-26680981 GCF_023724105.1 Carassius gibelio
TGAAAACAATCACAAACGTGTGTACAAAACAACACGATCTGAGCACAATATGCACTGTTAGGCCTTTAGGGAGAATGCAAATTATTAGCAAAGACTTTATGGGACAACAACATTAGTTCATCATTTGAGAGATGACAATGTATTACAGAAAGGTGACAATCATACCTGAAAGAGTTTCTGTTTTTCCGGCAGTGCTGGAGATCTGCCGTCTGGAAACTGCTACAGAGGCTCACGGGGAACACCGTTTGACAAAAATATTTAAAAGTACTTTATAGAATTTTATTTTTAAATAACCTTGATTTTTTTTTTATAACAAATATCAGTTTTACAGTGACGTAAACCAAGAATTTGTATGAAATCATTTAGAAAATATGTTTCATTAGTTTTAATGCATGAGTCATTTGTTCTAATTAAATCATATCATTCTACTCTATTCAAAAGACTGGGGTCAGTATTATTTATGTTTTTTATTATTATTACTATTATTATTATATTAGTCTCTTCTGCTGACCTAGGCTGAATTTATTTGCATAAAAATGTATTAAATCAGTCGTGATATTGTGAAATATTATTACAAATTTAAATAATCCTGTGTTTATTTATTTTCCAGTGCATGTCACAATGACAAGGAACGCTGCAGACTACAGTGATCAAACAGAAAAGCCCACGTAACATGAAGTGAATCACTGATTAAATACTGTAATCATACTTTTCTACCTTCCACAGTCAGAGAGCTTAATCTTCATTTAATATCACTTTGCATTTGTTAAGTTCACATTGTCTGTAGACGTGCAAAACCGTGTTATTACATATTAAATATACACAGCACATATATTATGTAAACAAAATATGTATATCTGAGTACGCTTAATCGCAAATAATCGTTTGACACCACTATAAAAAATATTTCATATTTGTATATTAATAAAACAATAAAAAAAAATCGATATTAATTAAAAAATCTTTTTTTAGTCGCTTTGGATAAAAGCGTCTGCTTAATGACTAAATGTAAATGTAAAAATCCTCTAATTAAAGGGATAGTTGAAAAAATGGAAATAAAAAGCTTCTTTTCTCATGTGACACAGTAATGACTTGAAATGAGCTTTTGTGGGTAACTTCTCATCTTAATTTGATGTGTGATTAATAAACAATTGATTAGATTAGATTGGTTAGCCTACATAAGATTAAACATTAAAATCGATTGACAGCCCTAAATGAAAAGCCACTTTGTACTAACATGATTGCCCTACATACCAATGCAAATCTGAATTTGTCCCTATAAGCCTTAGACGTTTGTGGTGCAGACTATAACACATCCAGCGGACCATGAAGTCACGTGCTTCAGAAATGTGTTTATTGGGTGATTTCTCGTTTCATATAGAGGCAGACACACACTTCAGTTCAGTGAGCTCGTACTGCATTCACAGAAGTCATATGCTATAAGTGAAATGAAATACAGTTCTGTGTGGGCAATACTCAGACTTAACTAAACGTACAGTATCATGCACCTTTCCCCCAACTGACCCTCTCGCATTCTTTCTCATTCTTTTAACACATCAATACCACCATTAAATACTAGCAGAGATTGATAAATGATCAATAAACTGTTCCCAGCAGTATATGACACTTTAACCAGTCATTTTCAACAACATATGAACAACATATGATTTAACATTAGACCACTGCATATCTCAAGTCAACATGAACTTCCTTACATAGTCCAATTTATGCATAATGCAATACATTTCCGGGTGAAACAGAATATTTAACGAGATTTGGTGCTCCTTGCTTGTAAATCTCTTATTGTAATATACTTTTAAACGATCTTTGGATTCAGTCTTTTTGACAACTTGCTTGCTTTCAATGTGCACAGTATTTTTGTATTTCTTTTAGAAACTGAATTGATCATGTCTCATAGATTTGAGCTTAAGCACCTCAGTTTTCAAGGGGAAAAAAAGCATAATTTGTGGATAATTTATGCAATGTTCACTCAGAAACTGAAGTGCATGAACCTGTGCTAAATGAAAGAAAACATGTTGATGAAAAGATTGAATCCAAGTGCAAAAGTTATCCAGTTTATTTGGAAAGCCGCTATTGTATACCCAGTGTGAGTAGGTTGTAGTCTTAATGCTGTAACATTTAAAAGCATTTTTTGGGAAAAATCAAATCCTCTCTGGGTCAAAATGACTTAAACAAAACATGGCAGTAAATGAGGTCAGTTTTGATCACATGTAGACTTTTCCATGTTTTACTCTCAAAATACGCATCTGTTTCTCTTCTTCTGACATGCTACAACTTTCCACGTTCTGTGCAACTTTGATCTCTTTCTTTACTGTCTGGTAAACATCCAGTGTTCAGTAATCTGCCGTCAGACTGTCTTGTAGTCTTGAATTGATGATATAGGCTGTATGCATGCAGATATGGAGCACACTTCAGATCCTTGTGCTCGAACCAGCTTTGACTGACTCGAACCTTGTTCTATTGTAACATTTGGATGCAAAGCAAATGTAGAGACCTCTCTGTCAGGCATAGTATGGATCTGAAACAGCCTCAGCGTGGCTCTCCATTCACATGTAGCACAACATTCTCTGTGGATAAAACAGGGAAAGTGAGTTATTGTGAAAAACAAGGGTGTAGAATTTATTAGGGATGCTCGAGACAATATCCAGTGACTACTAAATTGTCCCTAGAAATGTTTTTTTTTCAAACAATTAAATATACACGCATGCATATGTAATCACTGTTGTTGTAATTTTGGCTGCAAAAAAAAAGCTTTCTTTATTAATTATGAGCATGTTAAGAGACTTAGATGGTATGAAACTGTGGTCAATAATCTATCATAAGTGCAAAACTGTTGGGACAGTTGGATGAGGAAGGGGTGTTGTCTGTTACTGTATGTCCTGAGCAATGTCCAAATCAAACCTACGCTCCAGGAGAAAACACTCCAGCCCATGGTTTAACCTCTGCATGGAAAGAATCAGTTTCACCGATTCATGTTAAAAGCTTTTGAGCAGCCAAGTTTATGGATGGTGAAAATATCAGAGCAATTTTCCGATTGTTTTCTGGGAATCGCAGCACGCCGTTGAATCCAGTGAGCTGCCAAAGCCTGTTATTGCGCATGGATGGATTAGAAAATGAACACTGTCAGTCTGTGAAAATGGAAATAATTGATTTGAAAAGCCTTTGATAGTGACACACAAAACAGCAGCTTATTATGAGAAAGACAAAAGCTTTAAAGTTCACCTAATAATAAAAACTTTGTCATTGTTCACTCCCCCTCGTGTCATTCCAAACCCATCTGACTTTCATTCTTCTGTTGCTAATGTTGTTTAAATGAATTTGAAGCATGTTTGAAAGCAATTTGAGAGCTTTTTTGGAGCTCAAACAGAACCATATGAAAAAGATAATTCTGGACGTTCTGCAAAAAATCATGGAGGAAAGAAAGTCACACGACATGAGGGTGAGTGAAAGAAGACATGATTTTCGTTTTTGGGCAGACTGTTCCTTTAATGGTAAATGGATCAATTAAAAGCCCTGTCTTTATTTGTGTAATTGCCCAGTTTGTATCAGGCAGAAGGACACAATCAGGATCTTGAATTTGTTTATTCATCTAAAAAGGTTTTTTTTTTTTTTTTTGTAGCATTGCATCACTTGTTCGCCAGCGGATTCTCTGCAGTGAATGGGTGCCGTCAGAAAGGGAATCCAAACAGCTGATAAAAACATCACAATAATCCACAAGTAATCCACAGCAATCCAGTCCATCAGTTAATGTCTTGAGAAGTGAAAAGCTGTGAGTTTGTAAGAAACAAATCCATCATTGAGATGTTCTTAACTTCAAACTGTTGCTTTCAGCTAAAATACAAGTCCATAATCCATAATGACACTTTCTCCAGTGAAAAAAGTTGTCTAAATAAGGAGAAAAATCTACACAGACCAAGCATCGTTTTGATTTTGATGTGAGCGGACAACAGACAGTGCATTTTTCACCGGAGGAAGCGTTATGGATTATAAACCGACAGTTTGAAGTTAAAAAACCTAAATGACGGATTACTTCTTATAACAAGCAGATTTTTGGTTTACTACTTGTTAACTGATGGACTGGAGTGCTGTGGATTACTGTGATGTTTTTATCAGCTGTTAGGACTCTCATTCCGACGGCACCCATTCACTGCAGAGGATCCAATGGTTCGCAAGTGATTCAATGATACATTTCTCCAAATCTGATGAAGAAACAAATAAAAATTTTTTTTATTTTGACTGAACTATTCTCATAGGAGCCTAAAACGTTAACTGACCATTTTCTCATGAAAATGAAGGGCCCTAAACTTGCTTAGAAACCTTTTCTCTTTTGCAATACATGTCACAAATGTGTGTCAAATCCTTCATTATAGGAATATTCTGGGTTCAATGGAGGTTAAATCTGTAAAATAATGTTGTTTGCCGGTAATTTAGACTCCTCCCTCAGATTATACATATAAATACAATTTCTGCTTACAGTGGACACCTATGGGGTGAGATAAGTTCAGAAACAGAAATGTGATGCTTATGTTTATCAACTTTTACGTACAAAACAAAATTGATCAAAGTTGATTCAGAATGTGTTATTGAATTGAAAGAAAACAAAAGGCATTGGTATAATTTTTGAAATAATATCAAATTCCTTCACCGTCAGAACATTTAGTCTCTAAAATTGGGTAAATCATGAGAATCAGTTTGTAAATCATGCTTAACTAATATCTATATGGTTTAGAATGTTATTCACAATTCATGGAGGTTTCCTGACCTTAGATCAATGCCCTTATACTGTACATAGATACATTCATTATGACAGAAATAAATATTATTTCCTATACAGTCCCAATATATAAATATTAAATAAACCCAAAATACAAAATAAAACAGAATGTTTCTATGTGTTCTCAACAACAAAATAATATATTTATTTAGTGGAATCACAAAATTCATTCAGTGACATTTAATACAATTCATTTCCATTCCTCTGGAAACCTCCACAAGCAGTTTTACAGGGTAAAACCTTAGTGAAATGGTAAATGGAAAAATAAATACTAAAGGGGAAAAAATCTAACAGTGACGCGTTAGCTAAAGAGATTAAGTCCAAAACACACACACACACACACACATTCCATTTTTCGGAGATCCAACTATAAATGTCTGTACATGAAGGCTGATTTAACATACAGTATTTACAATATTACAATAATGTATCTCAATCTGGAAATGAAGGCCCCAGTGCCAATAATTGCTTTGTTTTACATTGCAACGTTTTTGTTCAGATTTCATTGAGTTCGCTAGTGCTTAGATTCAATTCCAGTGCCACATTAACATGAGCTAATCTCAGCTCTTTCCTCCGGCTCCGGCTGCAGAGCTGCAAACTGCAGTTTTCCTCAGTTCAATTCTCATAGACTGGCTCTCAGTGTGTGTCGTTGTGGACAAGACCGCTTTCCCTGTTTTCATACCTTTTGACATGGGGATTCGTGTTGCCGTGGAGCGAGATGACTGCACGTCCGTTCCGTGCTGAGAGAAAGGAAAAGGGAAATATGAGAACACATTTTAGGAAGTTTTTCAGTATTCACTGACCATGTGTTTGCCAAAGCAAGGGCATTTTGTGTTTGTAATTATGCAGGCTAACTTTCTGTTTCTGAAAATGTAAGTTTTTAACCTGTTTATAAAGGGGTCTTAAATTGTCATTTATTTATGCAAAAAACAAAATCAAAAGTAAATATATTTAAATTCAATAAAATATATAGTTTAAAGGAATATATTATAATAAATAAAATAAATAGGGTGGCCATTCACAAAATATGTTATACTGGAATGTTAAGCCTAAGTCTTAAAGTATTCTTCTTCTTTTTTTATTTTTTATTATTTACTATATATATTTTTTTCTTTATACTAATAAAACTAAATTAAATATATATATATATATATATATATATATATATATATATATATATATATATATATATATATATATATATATATATATATATATATATATATATAAACTTAGGGTTGCCCTTCACTTCCTGCAAGTAAATTAAAGTCTATATTATTTATTTTTTTTATTATGTTTTTTAATCTAATATTAAATACTATTCAATATTTGCACATGTAAATTATATTTTATTTGTTACAATTGGTGCTTGATTTAGTAGGTTTGCTAGGCAAGGATAGGAAGGTTAGCCAAGTTTTGGTCACACATTATTCAATTTTATAACAGGTTAAACATGAGGGGACAGGTCAGTTTGTGTCACTATTTAATGCATTTTCTTGACAAGCTTTTTTGTGTGACAAGCACATCAGTACATTCCAGTGTTAGTTAATGATAATGGATAGGGAGATTGAATTTGATTTATCTATACCTTGAAAGAGAGCTATCTAGGGAGCAGACACCCCCTGATATCATTTTGAAACATTTCAGAAGCAACTGAAATATAAAAGATTGAATACGATCATTTTGTTTTTAGGGACAGAATATCACAAAGTATTTATTGTTAAATGACTATTCTTGTCATTTTATGGCATAAATGCACACTCAATTTTCTATCGCAATGTTTCGCATCTTCTAAAATCCAAACAGTGGGACAACGTAATGAATCTGGTACTCACCACAGATTGAGTAGGTCTGGATGGGGCCGAGGTGATGGGGGTTATTGTGATGCTGCTGGTCATCTTTCCTTGGATCATGTTTCCGACATTAGCTGACGTCTGTCTGGGAGCGCGCAGAACTGTCCCCGTTTGCATCTCTTTGCTGTCTGAACTTACACCATTAGGCCAAACCATAACTGAACCACTTCTGTCGTCCTGAGGTTTCTTGAACCCTGGTGACCCAAAGTGGATGTGGATCTTGTTGTCCTCTGTGGTTATAATATTGGAGTTGTATTTCCAGATGGGCGTTGGGACCGTCTGCTTTTCAGGGGTCAACTTGAACACGGCCCTGCCTGTGGTCATCTCATGGGGCTCTTGGGAGATGGACGCCTGGGAGACTGGAGTTGCGCTTACGGTTATGATGGACAGAGGAGAAGCAGGATGCTCAGAGTAAGAGCCCTTACCCTTCTCTGGAGATTTAGCTCTGGAGATGGCCGTTATAGTGACTGGAGACTTTGTCCGTTCAGCTGGCCCTTCATTGGTTTTGGACTTTGGCAGCATAGAAGTCGGAACAATTGTTATGCGTGGTTTCTGCAGCCCAAGAGTTGGGATGATGGTGGTACTGGAGAAAAAGTCTTCAGCACGTGAATTGGTGATCTCCAAAGTGGCAGTGCTGCTCTGATGGTCTGGAGTCACCTTAATATGAAGGGGCTGACCGGGTTTCTGAGACATTATCAGTTCTGGTGATGAGCGTGATGTTGTTCCATTGACCTCCTTGGTTGATTGAACTCCCTGAGAGATAGTAACCGCTTCTTTCTTCTTCATCCAAGGGTTCCAAGACTTCCTCGTCCCAAACTCTGCAGCCGCCGGCGGGTAACGGTCCAACACAGTCGGCTTCTTGAGACCTTTCTGCCTCAGATTACTCATGATCTGATTTTCCTCTAGAACAGACTTCTGGATGAACACAGCCGGAGTCTCGTCTTCGATGTGCTTGTTCATGTCTGCATCGGTCTGTACTGCAGTGGAAGCAAGAGGAACGTCCACAATCCTCCTTCCATTCATGCTGGGTCTAAGGGCACGGCTGTAACGCTTCGTGGCTTCTAACTCTTTAGTTAGTTGGAGAACTTCTTGACTCATGTTTTTCTTTTTATCCTCCTCTTCCATGAACCGCTGCTGGAGAACTGTGTAGTTCACCTGAAGCTGAGATAATTGATCCTCCTTGTTCATGAGCTCATGAATCTTCTCCTTTAGAGCTTGGACATCGACCTGAAGATCTCTCGTTTTGGCCTCTTCCTTCTTGCAGCGTAGTCTCAGCTCAGCTTCTTGGCTTACCAACTCTCCTTTTTCTATGGCCTTGTTCTTGGTGATCTGCGTCTTCATCTCCTCCAGGAGTTGGGAAAGGGCATTGGCTTTGTCTTGCTCGGTTCTGAACTTCTTCTCAAGCATGTCGTACTCATCCTCTGTCTTCAACAAATCGCCCTCCACAACCTCAAGCTGTTTAAGTCGGTTCCTTAGTCTCTCAATCTCCATAGTAAGCTCCTTCACCTTGTTGTCCTCATCAGGATACCCAACTTTGTCTACATTAGCTCTGTTTCTTGAAGATTCCCACTCAGCTTCCTCTTGCTCATCCATTTTACTTTGTATCTGACATAGCTTTATACTGAGATCCTTTCGTTTCTCTTCTTCACTTACAAGTTTAGATTTCAGGTCATCTCTTTCCTTGGTAAGAGCGGACACTTTCATCTCCATTTCGGACTTTAGTTTAAGAAGCTTCTTACTTTCCTCAATCAGCTTTTCTGTGACCTCCATGACTTTGCATTGTTCAGCTTTAAACCGTTTGTTAGTCTCCTCACTTTTCTGCTCTTCCTGTTTTATTCGTTCTGCCATGTTCTTCCTCTCATCTATTAGGACCACCGTGAATGACTTTAGTTTGGTCAAGTCATCCTTTAAACCTGTCTCAGCATTTTCCAGCCTTGATTCTGAGCACTCAAGTTCTTTGATATGGTGTTTAACTGTTTCCAGCTCACATACCAAGCTCTTTCTCAAGTTTCTTTCTTTCTCCAGGTTGTTGTGAAGCTGGGCACATATAGATTTGCTCAAATTGAAAGCTCCTTCCAGTTTCTCCAGGTCCACCATCCTCTTTTGCAGTTTCTCAACCTCTAGTTTCAACTCACGGCTGTGATTTTCCTCATCTTGGAGCCTCCTCTTTAGCTCCTTGCACTGCGCTTCTTTTTTCGTGATCTCCTCATCCTTGCCCTCCATTTCTAGAACTCTCTTCCGAAGGTTCTCCAGCTCAGCCATGAGGCCTGAGTTCCCACAATCCCCTCTGCTTATTTTGTCCCGCAGGTCCTGAAGGTCCTCCTCAGACTTCTGTAGCGTACGATTGGCCTCCTCCAACTCCTCAATCCTGCGTGAAAGGCTGGCCATCTTTAGACGCAGCTGTCGACTTTCAAACTCCTGCTTGGCCAGGTTGGTGGTCATCTCCTCATGTTCCTGTGAAAATCTGGAGGTCTTATGTTCTAGGTCGAGCTCCAGCCTTTGGATCCTCTGACTGTCTTCTTTAGCTTTGCTGTTGATGAGCTCCAACTGCTGCTCTCTTTCATGTAGCTTCTTGCTGAGATCCTTAACCTTCTGTATTTGCTGGTCAATCTGTTCAACGTGAAGCTGCCTTTCATCCACCAGCATCAGGGCAAATGATTTCAACTTTACCAGCTCCTCCTGAACTTTCTCAAGACGTTTGCTGTGATCCTTGTCCTTGCGAGCCTGGTATGCCTTCTCTTGCTCCAACAGTGTCTTAAGTCTGGTGAAAATCAAAGAGAAAGAGATTCATAATTAATAATTCATATAAAGGTTCAATTATACAGTCCTTTTTATTAAAGTTAATCAGAAACAACAAAGCGAGACCAAAGAGAGAGTCAACCATTGTGTATATTTTATTTACAAAATATATATTTGTTTATCTACACACACACACACACACACACACACGTTTGTTTTTGTGAAAAGTGGGGACATCCCATAGGCGTAATGGTTTTTATTCTGTACAAACTGTATATTCTATCGCCCTTCACCAACCCTACACCTAACCCTAACCCTCACAGGAAACTTTGTGCATTTTTACTTTCTCAAAAAATTAATTCTGTATGATTTATAAGTGTTTTGAAAAATGGGGACATGGGTTATGTTCTCATAAGTCACCCTCTCCTTGTAATACCTGTGTCATACCACATTATTGAATATCATAATAAAAGTATTGTGAGAAGTGACTGAAAAACTATGTGTGAAAAAGACAAGCATGACAGTTGTGAGAAAAGGAACAGTGAATGAATACTTCAGTGATTTTTTTCTGACAATAGTTACTGAACATTTCATGCTTACATGATTACAAAATAGAAACAGCTCATGTGCTAATAAATTCCAACCTGACAAAAAGTGAACTAGCACATCACAACAGGAATTTGTGCCAACAAGGAAACCTGAAGAAAAGTCTACACTCTTAGAAAAAAGGGTTCATTGGGGTTCTATATAGAACCATAGGGTTCTTTACTCAACTCCAAAGAACCTTTTATGCTAAAAAGGTTCTATAATGACAAGAAAGAACCCTTTTGCCACAAAGGTCCTTTAGGCTATTATTCATTCATATATTACATTATTCTGCAACATTTTGCATTTGTAATTAAATGATTGTTTGTAGAAAATTAATATCACATTTTAATCATGCTGATTTTTGGAGAAAAACTGAAATGGCACTCTGCATGTGATGTTGATTAACTACATAAAATTATATAAATATATACATTTTCTACTCCCCATATCTTGAATTTTGTGATCATTCATATGCATTCATCAATGCATTTGAATACACCGAATAATGCAGTGAAAGAACGCACTCAAAATGCACACGCTCCACGCGCACTAGTATGACTTCATCATGTAACTTTACATTAGCCTAGATGCCTGCACTTTTTAGGCAAGATTTGTTTAGTTTTTGAATATACTTGATACTGTTATAAAAAATAGGAGTTCACATATCACACCTAAACACGGGGGACGACGTAATTAGAACTAGCTACTAAATTTGTTAAAAATGCCTATCTATATACAGATATGATTCACGAACCCCAAACTGACTCAAATGATTCGCGAACCCGCTACGAACTCCCGATCTGATTCAAATGATTCCCGAGCTCCCAAACTGACTCAAATGATTCGCGAACCAGCTTTGAACTCCCAAACAGACTCAAATGATTCGCGAACTCGCTCCGAACTTCCGAACTGATTAAAATGATTCACGGTCCGAACTCCCGGACTGACTCAAATAATTCATGCTCCGCACTCCCAAACTTACTCAAACGATTCGCGAACCCGCTTTGAACTCCAGGAGATGACTCAAATGATTCGCGAACCCGCTCCGATCGAGCTCCCGTACTGATTAAAATGATTCGCGATCCCCAAACTGACTCAAATGAATCACGATCCCGCTCCGAGCTGCCGAACTGATTAAAATGATTCACGGTCCGAACTCCCGGACTGACTCAAATAATTCATGCTCCGCACTCCCAAACTTACTCAAACGATTCGCGAACCCGCTTTGAACTCCAGGACTGACTCAAATGATTCGCGAACCCGCTCCGATCGAGCTCCCGTACTGATTAAAATGATTCGTGATCCCCAAACTAACTCAAATGAATCACGATCCCGCTCCGAGCTGCCGAACTGATTAAAATGATTCACGGTCCGAACTCCCGGACTGACTCAAATAATTCATGCTCCGCACTCCCAAACTTACTCAAACGATTCGCGAACCCGCTTTGAACTCCAGGACTGACTCAAATGATTCGCGAACCCACTCCGATTGAGCTCCCGTACTGATTAAAATGATTCGCGATCCACAAACTGACTCAAATGAATCACAATCCCGCTCCGAGCTGCCGAACAAACTCAAATGATTCGCGAACCCGCTCCGAACTCCCGAACTGATTAAAATGATTCACGCTCCGAACTGCCAAACTGACTCAAATGATTCATGCTCCGGACTCTCAAATGATTCGAGAACCCGCTACGAACTCCCGAACTGACTCAAATGATTCGCGAACCCGCTTTGAACTCCCAAACTGATTCAAATGATTCACGCTCCCAGCTCCCGAACAGACTCAAATGATTCGCGAACCCGCTCCGAACTCTCAAACTGACTCAAATGATTCACAATCCGAAGTTCTCATCCACATCAAATGACACCGCCAGCGCTACTATTGGCTTAGTTCTATAATTTCATAACATTTACTGAAATTAAGGTACAAAAAGTATGTTGTTAACAAATAAAATATCAATATTTCCATTCCAAACTGCTTTGCACATCGAAACATCCATGATCATAACCAGGTGAGCAAATCACTCTCTCACTATTTGATTGCTCTAGTCTTTATCCACTCATCATCATCATCCACCAATCAGAACACACGAGAACTCTTTGACCACAGCTGCTGTGCTTCTAAAGCTCTTGGTGGTCGGATCACATCAGATTGTGGTTATATCTACTCTTCCTCTCCCTGAAGTTTGGTAATATAAAGATTCCTCCTTTGAATCCACTTCTTCTGTGGGTTTTATTGTTCTGGGTCTGAATTTGAGTCTCAATAAAGAAACATTTTCAATCTCCAAGGTGAACGTTATGACAACATGCTGGTGAATGTTTACACTGATCTAGCTCTGCGGGACCATGTCCTTTGCAAAATAAGTGCCAGAATTTGCGTCTACATAATATTTCATTCATTATTCCATGATCTGAATTTCCAGACTATGCATTTTTGAGAATTTTACAGCAGTTAGACAACATAACATATCCAAACAGATCTATGAATGAATACTGTCAGCCCACTTGCATTCATTTCAAACTGTTTTTGAACTCACCATCTAGCTGAAAAGGAGTCCAGGTAGGTCCTGCCTAATGTGTTTTTAAAGTTACTCTGCTCAAAGCATCACTGAACGGATCCCTGAATTAGCCATCACATTCCAACCATGTCATGAACGGAATGAAAGGTGAATGTTGTGTGAAACGGCATTGCCCCTCTTGCTGCTGATATCATCCCACTAACATAGAGCTGTTCTGCCCTTGTTTGGGCAAAGGAGGCGGAGCCACCACAGAGCTTTTCATGCACTCTTTTCTCAGCTTTCCTCTCTTAGTCTCTTCCCTGAGATTGAAGTCAGAATATTGTGTTACACTTTATTTCAATAATCCACTTTAGACAGTCTACTAATACTCTACTAATTGCTAGTTGACATGTAGTTGCAAAGTTACTTACTGTTAATAGAATGTCTAAAGTGTACTATCGTAAATAAAGTGTTACCGAACATTGTTTTAGGAAACAGTAAATTAGAGCAGTGGTCAATGCACTAAATCCTCTGTATCATTTTTAGGGTTCACTTTCCATCTCAAATAAACAATAACATGACCCAATTATTTTGTTTCTCACATGCAACCAATTGTTCCCATGGGAACAGACAACAATACAAGGGAAAAGTTTTGTTTTGAAAGAGAACAATGTTGCACTCTCAGTTTCAGGTCAGATGAAACCCTGTCACTCAGAAATGCAACAAGAATGCAGATTTGACACACTAATATGCAAATAATATTTGGAAAAAGGTTCAATCATTGCAGGAAGTTAACTGATATAGTTGGTAATTTTCTGGCATAACAATTGGGAAAATCTACTGAAATCATCAGATCCACTGAAACATGTGCATAAGACACTTATAAATCATAAATCATGTGAATAGTGATCGAATGACATCATCTTTTGGTGTCTAGTATAAATGTGCTTGTGATTTAAATTACAGCCTTAATATCAAAAGCACATGAAACTTCCAGATGTATTTTTAATTGGAGATGTTTGCTAACACACCTACAGTAAGAAGAATAAGACTTTGATGTGCAACAATTGCTTCAAGCGATCAGACATTATATTTTCCTGGAAGACGATAAAACGGGTGAAAAAAAAATCCCCTAGATGTGTTAATTGATCCCAACTATCTTAGCATCCACCTTGCAACTATCCAGAAAACCCTTATAAACACACCTTATTTTTATGCTAGATTTTATTTTGCAGTAAACATGAAAGCGCATTCATAATGCATTTTCCTTCTATAATGTGACATTAGCAATTAAACTAAATTTTAACCAAGGAAATGTATCCATCAGAAATTGACTGGATCAGTAAAAGTGGCCCACTGTTTTAAATACAGACACACACACACACACACACACACACACACACACACACACACACACACACACATATATATATATATATATATATAGACTTGACATGATGAAACAATATTGTTGATGGTAAAATAATTAGTAACTATACACCAATCAAAGAACAATACCAGCTGTCCTCATCAGATTACGGTCTTTCTTGAATATGGGACTTCAAGAGAAAACACTTTTTTGTCATGTGAAAGAAAGAGGTGTAATTTGAGGAGGAACGACATTGCAGACGCCTCTAGAAGCTCAGCACACAGTAGTTTTATATTCCTCCGTCCCAGGTGGCGCGGCGTTGGCATGACCTCACCTGCTATCAATCTCTGAAATGAGAGAATCATGAAGGAATGTCCAAACCCACACGGGCTGGAGATAAGTGTGATATGTGGAAGGAAGGAGTGTGACTGAACAGTGCCACTGCAATCAGCTAGAATTTGGGTTTTTATAGATTTGATTATGAATTTTTTGATGAAGCATCACACAAATGAGCTACTTTTTAAAAATCCAATGCAAATAAAATGCAAAACAAAAGATTCAATCTATATTTACAGTATATTTACAAACTTTTAAAACATAGAACCTTAGAGTCCAGAAAAAAACAACAGAGCATTTTCCAGGTTTTAATAAGCTTCCAAGTTCCAAGTTTTAAACTAAATATCATTTGCTAGTCAAGCTCAGGATGGTAAACAGGAAGTCAGGGGACCGTGACTGTGTTCGACCACTATAGGGGTCTTATCAGAATATGAATGAACTCATTGTCTCTGTCAGGAATTGTTTGGGATTTGCAGTTATGAGTCACCTGATTTTCCAAAGATAAATATATTGTTTGATAAATAATCTGAATGTAGCATATGAGAGCTTTTCATAATATTAAACGGGGAATAAAACACACTACTGTTCAAAAGCTTGGGGCCAGTTGATTTACATTTTTTTTTTTTTTTTATAAATACTTTTATTCAGCAAGGACGCATTAAATTGAGCAAAATAAAGTGTTACATCATCCGCTGGAACACCGCTCTCTCATGATTATGAAGCTTGTGAAGCTACTGAATAGATAAAGTTTAAATATGTAGATTTTCTCACACAAATGCATCAGTTCACTACAGAAGGCCTTTATTAACCCACCGGAGCCATTTGGGACACTTTTTATGATTGATGGATGCACTTTATTTAGCTTCAAAAACTCGACTACCATTCATTGCTATTTTAAAGCTTGTAAAAGCCTGGATCTTTTAAATATAATTCAGATTGTATTAATCTAAAAGAAGAACTCATACACATAGAATGGTTTGAGGGTGAGTAAATCATGGGGTAATTTTTATTTATGGATGAACTATCCCTTTAAGATTTCTAAAATATATGATGAAGCACAACTGATGGAGTAATGATGGAGTAATGATGCTAAATGATGGAGTAAACATGTAAACCATGTGTGTGTGTTTAAAATGCAACATACTGTATTTCGAAATCTAAGTAAATCTAAAAAAATAAAATAAATAACCCCAAATATCACCATGATGCATCCTTAAAAAAATCATATTTTTGAGGGGAAATATACTTAATATATAATATTATTAATATTTAACATGTGGCTCCTCTGATCCCTTCATTAAGACGACACACTGAGCTTCCAGAAAAGCTACTGATCTCCATGTTATCATTTATGTTCATTTGAGTCAATTCATGTCCACATATAGCTCAGATGATGCTGGTATAATCTACACTTATTTTCACTTAGAAATTTCTTGTAAATTTCCCAAAAACAAGGAGACAGCAAGTAACACATTGAGTAAAAAAGACAATTTGTAGCAGAAAATCTGAAATAGCATTTTCTTTTAAAACACTCTCCAATAATCTTTGTTTTATATACAACTTTCAAAGAAAAAAAAAATTGTTTAAGGTGTGGAAAACTACCTTTTAAAAAACGCTCAACAAATTGCCAATGTTTAAAAATGTGATAAAACCAGTTAAAATATGTATTTTTTAATTACATATTCTATTATGATACACATACCATGGAGTATTTAATCTCATTAATGTTTAGTTTAACAATTTAGAGTAGGGTTATTATTTAATTAAAACTGAATCCATTAAAAAAAGTTTTTGTTGTTAGTACTTGAAATAAATAAAAATAAAACAAAAAAAGTGTGTGTGTATATATAACAAAAGAATTACAAGATAAAAATGACAAAATGCTACAAAATAACAAAAACAAATTATCATTAAAATGAAAATCTAATTCTTAATAAAACATAAAATACTATCCCAATGACACAAAAACTATCAGAAATAAATATGTAAAAAAAAAAATTGAAAACAATTATGTCATCATGCTTCATTCTATCCACTGTAAGAAGATTATTCTAGCATTTTTTTCCACTTTTTGAGCACATTTTACTGAAAACCATGATTCATTCCTGTGTAAAGCTCATCTCCTCACCTCTCTCTCTCCTGCTCCAGCAGGTTGGTGAATTCATCGCTTTTGTTCATGAAGTCGACGTGTTTGCGCTTTTCATTGTCCAGTTCGGTGACGGTGTGTCGGTGGCATTTCTCAGCTAAGAGCAGCTGCTCTAACATCCGTCTGTACGTCTCCTGGTGCTTCTCCTCCAAACGGTCCAGCTGCAGAGACAGAATGATCATCACCATCATAAACTGCTTGCACTGGCACAACATGTTCAAATCTGCATTGTTAATTCAGGTTTAGAGATGAATATGGCACCTCTATCATCGGGATCTCATAGACATCATCTCTGATCAAGTCTCCGCTGGTCATCAGACTGTCTCTCTGCAGAGCTTGAAGAGGTTTGACAGGAACCGCAGATCCGTAATGAGCCTCCAGAACCTCGGGTCGTGTTCTCTCAGACTGCAGCATGTGGATAATGTCTTCACGGGCCTAAAGGACACGATCACTGCTTTACTCTGGTACCATAGTACTGTGATATACAGCATACCACGGTACTGAATGTTCATCATATTCACATACCACAGTATTTCCATGAAACTACAAACTAAGAATACTTTGGTTCTAACATAGCACGTTTAAATTAAATAAATAAAAATCATGGCATGGTGTAGTAACCTATGTTTTAAGAAGAATTTTGCTGTAGAAGCTATTTTAGAACACAATTAAAGAAAATTGGAACACATTAAATTAAACTAAATTATAAATATTTTCTTGCAAAATATTCTCCAATCATCTTGTCAGTCAATAATTATCAGTCAGTAATAATGTTTTAACTTAACTTTAAAAAAAAAAAAAAAACCTTCCCTAGGCATTTGTCCTTTACTGAATCAATTGTCAATCTGTTTAAAAACATGATAAAAAATAACTGGTTTGGATAAAAAATAAAAAAAAAAGATAAATGAAAATGAAATCTTTTAAAGGATTTCCCAGGTTTTGTATCATGTCTCATGGAGCAAACTGTTCCATTCTCGTTGTGCACCAGCAGGGAGAGCTGTACGCTTCCATAAACCCATATGACATCATCTGTGTAAAGAACATCATACTTCTTTTACAGTGTCTTCACTGTATCCTATGGAGCCTATACTGTGTGCTGTATGCACACTATATCCTAATTACTTACTGGTCAAAAGTCTGGGGTTGGTAAAATGTTGAAATGTTTTTAAAATAAGTCTTCTGCTCACAAAGCCTGCATTTTTCCCATCAATAATAAAGCAATATTGTAAAACATTATTACAATTTTAAATAACTGTTTTTCAATTGAATATATTGTAAACTGTAATTTATTTCTGTGATGCTCCGCTGTATTTTCAGCATCATTCTTCCAGTCTTCAGTGTCACATGATCTTCAGAAATCAGTATAATATGATGATTTGCTGCTCAAGAAACATTTCTCATTATTTCTGATTCAGATTGCTTCAAATTCTTGTGCATTAGTTTTTTTAACATAAGGTCCACAAGAACAACATTCATGTGAAACAGAAATAATTTGTAACATAATAAATATCATGAATGTCACTTTTGATCAATCTAATGTATTCCTGATGAATAGATGTATATATAAAAAATCTTGATGCCCCCAAACATATAACAGTAGTGCTTTTCCATTTACAAAATGTGCAGTATACAAGCATGGCACTCAGTACAATACAACAGGGTCCACCAAAATATTATAGTTTACCCACTGTTTGAGTTGTAAAATCATAATATATTTTATGGAATAACTGTATAAAATATATAAAGCTTCGTAATTCTTCTGTCATGCTATTTAATTCCTCTTTGAATGACAGTGATGCTTTTAAAGATTATTAGAATATGTCTTACAAGACAATACTATTTTAGTCTTTCTACTTCAAAATTGTAAGTTTAATTCAATGTGCTACTTGCCATTTCTTTATAATTATTTGTGAAATGTACAAGCAATTTCTAAGCGCAAATTGTTTCATAGGAAGTCCTGCATTGGTTTTTTTTTTCAGTCTAACTGTACCATGGAAAACTGACTGGCATCATGCAGTGAAACCTCACCTGAACTTCTCCCTCCATGACTCCCAGCAGACGGATGAGATCTTCTTTGGAGAGGTCCATCAGTCTGGCTCTCCTCTGCTGCATCTCACAAGGCTTTTTCAAAGTCCCAGAAACAGCCTTCTCCTCACCGCTCTCTTTTTCCTCCCGAGCTCTGGTGTTCTTCCTCATCAGCTCTTGTTTGCTTCCCTCTTTCTCAGTGTTGAGTATTTTAGCGAGTGGCTTCAGTGGTCTGTTCTCTGGCCCCTCCGTATCGCTGCTCCTGGACCTCATCTTCACCTGCAGGTGCAAAGAGGAGCATCATCCACAGATACTCCGGAGACAAACTCCTGAAAATGTTTTGAAAACAATCAAACATCTAATAACGTTCATCACACTGCAAATAATGCTCTTCCTCTGTATTTGTGTCTTGTTTTCCAGTTCTAAAATCTAAACATTCCGAAAACAAGATACATTTACTTAAGGAGCAAAATGAGTTAATTTGTCAGAAATGAAGTGCTTTTTTGCTCAAAACAAGAAAACGTGTCATTTATTTATTTATTTTTGACCCCATTGGCAGATTTTTTTCTTGTTTTAAACTTAATCTGACTTCATTTCCTCAGAAATCAAGAATTCATATCTCAAAGGAACAGTTCACTCAAAGTTTCAGAGAATTTACTCACTCTCAGGTCATCCAAGATCTTTGCATCACTTGCTCATCAATGGATGCTCTGCAGTGAATGGGTGCCGTCAGAGTGAGAGTCCAAACAGCTGATAAAATCATCACAATAATCTGCCCCAACTCCAGTCCATCAGTTAACATCTTATGAACCAAAAATTTACTTATTATAAGATTTTTTTTTTTTTTTTTTTTTTTTTTTTACTTTAAACCATTCCTTCTGGCCAAAATATAAGTCTATTTTCCATTATAACACTTCCTCTCTCACATCAAAATGCACCCACACATTTATTTAAAGCTGTTCTGGACTGTTTTGGCTTGAAATGGTGCTTGGTCTGTGCAGATTTCTCTCCTGATACAGACCAGATGACTTTTTCACTGGTGTTGTTATGGATTATGGACTCTAATTTTAGCTGGAAGCAACAGTTTGAAGTTAAGAACATCGCGACGATGGATTTGTTTCTTACAAGCACACGGCTTTTCACTTCTCAAGACATTAACTGATGGAGTGATGTGGATTATGGTGATGTTTTTATCAGCTGTTTGGACTCTCATTCTGACGGCACCCATTCACTATAGAGGATCTATTGGTGAGCAAGTGATGAAATGCTAAAAAGCAACCCACTGGACCTTTTTCTACAAGTCTCTTATCAAATGTCTGGAGCCCACTCTTGATATTTTAATATGTAGTTTGTCCTTGTAGCTAATCTGCAACAGCCTCATTTCTCACGTTCCCTTGTGCAGAGAGAGAGAGAGAGAGAGGGAGGGAGGGAGGGATGTTATGAGTGCTGAGCTCAACTATGACATCAGGATTTTTGATCAACTGTGTACGCGCTGCCTCATTTCTGGCCTGATCCAGCACTGCCCCCCGAATATCTCCTAGAGATCCCACACATCGCTCACCATCCACGCTCCCATCAGAACTGCGTCTGCATCAAAAGGCTGTGAAAGAGCACTTACTGAAACCTCTTATTAAAACAAGATGTTCCGTTCACGGAGCTGAATTAGATTATAATGGCCTCACATTTGAGCAATGGTATGAGAACTAGTCTAATCACAATCAAGCTTCTAAAACTACATTAATTCATGTAGCTCTTTTTATTCAAACTTATGTTTCTGGCGCTAAATAGCACCATTAAATGTTAAATATTTTATGTATTATAAATAAACATTTTGTAAGTGTATTTTGTGTGTGTGTGTATATTTAATAACATTTATATCCATATGTATGACAACATTTTAATTAATGTACTTAAATATATTTTGTAATTAATGTTTTCTGATACTTCCAAAAGATACATATTAAATGTGAAATTGTTTTATAAATAGACATTATATTTCTAATTCAATACTGTTAACAGCTGTACATATTACATTTGAAATAGTATATTATAAAATATTTTGCAGTTTTATAATTAATAATGTATACTATTTATATTGTTTTATATATATTAATTATAATATATAAAATTATTTCAGATTGAATATGTACAGTAATTTAACAGTATTAAATGAAAAATATGATTCTAAACTATAATATTTACAGTATACACAGTATATATTATATTATTCCAATAATAATAGAAAAAAAACTGTATAAACATTACTAATCAATATGTTGATCTCAGGCTTTTGAACAAAGTCTGAAGTGAATCTGATGAAACCAGCAAGTAAGCAAAGACGGGAAATCCCTGGCAGACTAATTGTTGCAGAAAGCATTTGTGTTATTAATAGAAGCGTGTTGTGGCCATGGGAGTGTTTTCATTTCGATGGTGACTTTGATTTGTTGTGCTTCTGTTATGACATTCAATCGCTGTCCCAAATAGCAATGACAGAGCGTGTATACACACAGACGTTCATTATGCCCTCCAAAAAAACTGTCCAGAAGCTGTTGACAGACTGATGTCGTCCCAAACAGCAATTCAGATGAGAGTTCAAACTCCTGGAGTTTTTCCCAAACCTCTATTCTCTGACTCGAGACGGGTGTATTTTTAACTTGGATTATGCTTGAGAGATTCAGGGTGACCTTAGCTGTGTTATTATTGGAGACGAGGCAGCTGGGAGATATAAATGAGAGTTTGTCTTATATTTACTCTGAGAATATGCACCTCGCTGCTGAAGAGCTTCACGCAGCTGCTCCTTGCTGAAACTGAGCAGTATTTATAGCGAGAGACGCACTTGTGCTCAGGAGGATCTGATCGAGCTTTTTTAACATCACAGCTATCGGTTTTGTTACACGCATGCCTCCTGGGAAATTTAAACTGAATGAGCGCCGGTGATAATTAATTCCTCAGATTCATCTGAGGTGGGCAAGCATCTGTGGCACTTCCTTTATATTTAGTAATGGATACTGCTGGAGCTCGATGCACAGGGATACACACTCAAACACCGGCACATTCTTTGTTAACGGCTACATCTGGGTTCATGAAAACCGGCTCATGCATATTATTAGGTGCATGCATATTTCACAAGATTAAACACAATAAATGAATTAAATTAACTATTTATCTATTAAAAAATATATATATATATATTACAAATCGTCCCCTTGGAATTATAAGGTTCTATCTGCATTCCGAGTAGTTTTGAGATATCGAGCTTCAAAGCTTTTGCATTCCATTCGACTGTGTAGATAGAACCTTATTGTTTTTTAAATAAAAATCCAATAATGTATACAACACAAAAAAAAAAAAAATTAGCACATATTGTAAATAAGTTGTCACAGAATAACAATATGGGAATAACAAAATTTTGACAAAAATAAGATAGAACCTACTAATTCCAAGGGGACGAAAAATAAAAATAAAGGTTTTGAAGTATTATTTATATACTTATTTGTATTCTTATTTAGTTTTCATTTTAATTTTGTTTATATGATTTTGTCAACTTTTTACAAATATTTATAGAGTTTTTATTTATTTATTTCATTTCAGTTAGTGATTTTAAGATTTTCGTTTAAACTTCTTTCAGTTACATGCCATGGCGACACTTTTTAGTTTACATTTTTCATCTAATATTTACATTACATATTTCATGTTTTATTTTAAAAAGAAATATTTTTCATAGTTTTAGTTAACTATAACAAAACTGACCTGCACTAGTGGAACTGCCACTAAAGTAACAACAATGCTTTTGTCATTTTTATTCATTAAATTTTTTAATAGTTTAATTTTTTTTTTTAGTTGTAGTTTCAACTGTAGTTGTAGTTCCATTTCAGTTATTAATATTTTAACTTAAACTTATTTCAATTATATGCCAAGGCATCATTTCTAATTTTGTTATAGGTTTTAACACATAATATTTAGGTTTTCATCGAATATTTTATTTTGTTTGAATTTTAAATATATTTATCGATCTGTCTATTATTTATTTATTTATTTTTTTAACCATAACAACACTGGCATGCATTAGTAAAACCAACAGTGAATTAAATAGAAATGCAAACAGACATACATGCATGAATGGATGCATGGATGGATTAAATACATTGGTTTCAACCCACTTCTAACATCAACCTCAACTAGACAACCAGAGTTAAATAACATAATGGAAGTTGATGACATTTGTGCAAATATTTCCTCCCCATCCTCCACCAAACAGAGAGACAGTCCTGAACCCATCTCCAGATCTTGAGGGAAACGTCCGAGTGCATCTCAGCCGTGTGAAAGCTGGAGGACTGTGACTAAATAAGGGCAGACAAACTCTCAGACTGACGCGCTGTGTTTGAGATGATCACATGATTGCCAGAAGTAAGGTCATGGTCATTATTTGATCACATCAGACACAGAACTGTTTGTTCCTGCCCTCTGTGAGAGAGAGAATTAGGTGCATATGTTTGTATTCATTATTATTATGAAGGATTTACCTTGCTTTATTTTTAGAAAATGTCTGAAAAATTCCTGGAAAGTTGAAATTAACCCAGATGAATTGAAAACCAATGTCTTAAATATCTCATTGGTTTCTCAATGGCATGTTCAGCTGAATGCAAAAAAGGTGTGCATCCTTCTTCTCAAATGTTTGTTCTGAGGGAGAGAAAACGAGATGTGTCTCCTCGAGAGATCAGTGGCAGCTCAGAGCACTTTTAGACTGCTGTCCACGTTAATGCATTTCAATATACGCTGCAATTCAATTTTAATGAGTTGTTTGGGCTTGTTTTCCAGCTGAAATGTCCACAAATCCTTAAAACAAGATACAGGTACAAGAGGACTAATGCCTCTTAAAGGGACAATAAGTAACTTTTTAGGTATTTTATTATCTAAAATCAATATTTTTATTCATAAATATGCCCTCAATGGTGTACAAATACCTATGCCAATGTTTAAACTAATCCTCGTAAATGAAGAATTTATTATCTTTATATACATGGGACGGGTAGGTCGACGGAGGCTTCCATGTAGTTCCGCCATCTTGCAAAACTATAATAGCAGAGAGGGACAAAAAGTACTAAGCCAGCGCGTTTCCACAGCGCGTTTTCGGTCAGAGCCAGAAACGCAGGTGCAGAGCAGTGAGAGGCGCTTGAAACTGCACCGGCAAGTTTAAAAGTCTGGATTGCATTCTTATTATGGACCATACATATGCCGCGCCACAGGAGAAGAAAACATCGTCGCCAAAACAGTCAAAAATAGAACGTAAAAGGAAACGTGACCGTAGATTACAGAAAACAAGAGTTAATGTCGGGGAAGCTTTTTCTAGGTGGAAAGAGCTAATGCTTGATAAAGATTTCAAAAGAGACGCTGAAGTGGCCAGTTTTCTCCTCGACAGGTAAGTCAGTGTTACAGTCTATATTATAATATTTTTTTTATATCTAACAATGCATATAATTCAGAAAATATAACGAATAAATTAGACATAACTACTAAATACAATATTTCATGTTTTCCACAGTCAGTAATTCATACTGTAACATTCGTTTGTTAGTTGTCATGTTGCAGTTTGTTTGAAATAACACACCTGTTCACCTGAAGGAAAACTCGACGAAGTGCTATTAGAAACATCCCGTCAAAGCTTTTTGGTACATATCGCCTACCGTAGATGCAACGCGCATTTGAAAAAGCGAGGCGCAGGAGAGCAAAATTAGTTTGAATGCAAAATACAATTTCACCACTAGATGGGAGTAATTCCTACTTAGTGTCCCTTTAAACATGGCAGATTTTATAGTTAAAACGAGCGGTGCAGTAAGAATAAATACACGCTCTGATGCCTTAATATTGTACAATGTAATTACATTTTTAGGATGATTTTCATTTTCTCGTCAAGCTAGATTAAAATGCTTGTTAAAATAGGATTTCTACTTGTATACCAACAGTCAAATGTCTGTGTTTTTATTGTTCCCAAACAAGGAATTCATTTTAAAGCTTTACACTGCTACATTGATTTTAATGTATCATCTTGACTACTTTTTCAGTTAAAATGACTAAAAATAATTAAAGTAGCATGCACATTAAGATTTTTTTTTTATCTTATATATGACATGGTATTTCTTACCATTTTTAAGCTGATGACTCGCAAATCTATTTACCACTGAGAAGAGATGCAAACGGTTCTCTGACTCTGTTACTTGAATGTCTCAAGGATATTAAAACCTGGATGTCTTTTAATTTTTTTAATTTAAATGAAGAAAAACCTGAGATCATTGTGTTTGGACCCAGCTGGGTTTGTGACTCCACTCCCATAAACCTTGGGTCCCTGCAGAAATATGTAAAGCCAGTAGTGACCAATCTAGGCATTAAAATTGATAGTGAATTTAACTTGACAAGCAGAAAAACACTTTTAAATCTCGTTTAAAAACACATTTTTATTCCCTGGCTTTTGACTCCGCATAAGAGCTGTTGTGGTCTTCGTTATCGCTGTTAGTTTTGATGTTTGTTTTGTATTTTCATCTCTGTAAAGCACTTTGGTAACCTTTCTGTTTGTTTAAATTGTGCTATATAAATAAAGTGGATTGGATTGCATGACAGAGTTTGTTTACACTTAAAACAAAAAGTACAGTAACACAAATAACTGAAAATAAGTCTTACTTAAATACTGAATGCAACATCATTTTTGGATGTTCTAATGGAAAATTAGACTAAATTCTTGTTAAGAGTGTGATTTTTACTTGCAATCAAATGTCTGTCCATTGCTCTTAATGCATGAGAAAAAACTGATAGTGAAATGAGTAGCAGAATGCACTTTGACCAACATCAGGAATACTCCTCTGTAACATCTTCCCTTTACAGCTCCAGTCAAGTTCTCATCAGAAATACAACACTACCTACAACATTCGTGCATCAGACCAAGCTCTGACCATCTGCCATTTCCTCCTGTACCTTCCTGTAGTGTGAGCCGCTAAAAATAGCCATATCACAAGTGCACACCAGCTATTTGTGCCTGAATGCACTTTAAGTCAAAGTCAGCATCAAAACAAGTTACCTATATTCACTATCTAAACACACATTCCTGCTCTGATTGAATGATTCACGAGTGCACGTTCTTCAACTGGCTATGGAATATGATATTTAAAAAAAAAAGTGCATTTTGAATGCAATGCAGTTGCTGATAAAGCATCTGACAAAATGCATAAATGCATTTTAAAGTGTTTATAGTCCTATAAAAACATAATGTAAAAAAGAAACAACACATCTGACTATTGTAAGTAAGTGCTCAGAGTAATTCAGAGCACAAACTGTCATTCAACAAGCATGTGAGTGATGAGCCGTCCAGCGCTGGCATGATGAGGACCACGGCCTTAATCTAATAAATGTGACCTGATGTCACACAAGGGAAGGAGAGAGTGAGAGAGACACAGAGAGGTTGAAGAGAGCATATAAAAATAGGAATCATAAACTACAGCCAGGTTTAAAATGGCACATGATGAAAATGTGGAGTTGCGCTTTAGGTGAGAGTTCAAGAGCATCACCTCTGTGCCTCTCTGATTGACATTAGAGAGCCCACTCTCCTAAATACCACTTAAGAGGTAAAATACAGCCAGTCATTATCTCATAATAATCATATACAGGATGAACGGCCTTTATTCAGTTAAGTATACATGTAACGGAATGCAGCAGCTCAAGTATCCAGAACGCTGTCCAGCAATATATAACATTCAGTGGTAAATGCAGAACAATAATTCAGAGTAATTTGGGGTTAGTAATGTTAAGTAATGCTACTTTGAAAAGCTGTATCACCAATTATCTATAGTTTTACAAATGACCGTCAAAAACCCATATTTGTTGACCGCTAATCTGGATCCAGTGGATGGATGGGTGGGTGGATGGATGAAACGACAGAATGGAATAACAAAAGATGGATGAATCGATAGATGGGTGAAAGAATAGAATACTGGATGGATGGCTAGATATAAATGTATAGATAGATGCAATCATGAACTTTTGGAATATTTGTATATTTTGCATTCTGCTACAAAAAACAACAACAACAACAACAAACAAAAAAAAAACAGTCCAGAAAGCAAAAAATGAAACAAAAGAAAAAAGAAATGTGCTGAGTTAAGTGAAAATATCTTGAACTCTCCACGAGGGGTTTAGAGTTGGAAATGGTCTCAGGATAGGGATTTGGAAATGAATACTAATCCAAATTTGTGCAATAGCATAAAAGCAAAAAATCCTGAAAGAATGACCTACGGTCAGAAAAGATTGCTGTGATGCAAAATGACGTGCATTTTCTCAGGAATAGCTCTGCAGAAAGACATCTGCTGACCCAGAATGAGAAACACTCGACGTGTAATGACTTCAGTGTTAGCTTCATACACGCTTTGGGACTCATTTATATCACAGCGATCTCCTTTGTCCTGCACGGATGTGATTGATGAGCAAATGTTACTGATAAACATGTTTTCATATGGCCGCATGGATCTGCTCCGATCGTCGGTCACAGTGGACAAAAGACCAGATGAACAGATGCCTTTCTGATGGAAGGAAGATGATGTCATTTCCCTCATACAGTAAAACAGAGGACGGAGGAAATAAGTTCAAGTGATTCAACTCTCGTATCACACTAACAGAATTTATTATGGTACTATAGTTTTTTTTTTTTTTATGCTGGAAAAATTATATATGACTGTCCTCAAGAAGACCAGGAAGACAAAAGTTAATAGCATTTGGGAGATTTAAAGGAACAGATCACCCAAAAATTAAAATGTTCTCACCCTCAATCCATCCAAGATTTAGATGAGTTTGTTTTTCATGGGAACAGATTTGGAGAAATGTAGCATTGCATCACTTGCTCACCAATGGATCCTCTGCAGTGAATGGGTGCCGTCAGATTAAGAGTTTGAACAGCTGATAAAAACATCACAAATCATTACTTCTGGCCAAAATATTCTTGCATAATCCATAATAACCCTTCCTCCAGTGAAAAGTCCTTCCCCTGTTGTCTCTGACGGCACCCATTCACTGCAGAGGATACATTGGTGAGCAAGTAGTGCAATGC
Organism: Carassius gibelio; assembly: GCF_023724105.1. Taxonomy (NCBI): domain Eukaryota; kingdom Metazoa; phylum Chordata; class Actinopteri; order Cypriniformes; family Cyprinidae; genus Carassius; species Carassius gibelio. The sequence goes on from NC_068390.1 coordinate 26,433,423, forward strand.
TGCATTTCTCCAGATCTACATCTTTGATGGCGTCAACATTTTCAACATATTTTCATTTTTGGGTGAACTGTTTCTTTAAGTGCACTCAAATCACTTTGGATTAAAGAATAAACTAAACATCAAATTAGTAATTAATACTATGTCACAACTAATCCATCAGAAAAAAAAAAAACAATATCCAAGATTGCTGCTTTGGAAGAGTTTTGCAGAAAGCACAAGGCCACGAGTGACCCCAGATCTCTCAGCGTCTGCAGTAATGCTTTTGGCTCACCGCCTTGTTTTTTTCCTGACTATAGCTGTGGGCTGCAGCAGAGAGATGACCTCACCACACAGCCTGCTTTGACTGAACTGATATAATGTTAATTCTGTGTCTGTGTCATTTTTAGAGACACACACCATTCCCGAAGAAGTGAAGACTGACGCTATACAGTCTTGAGTACTAACAGGTGAAGAGTTTAACATTTGGCACATACCCGATGTCACAGCTCAGATGCAACAGCTCCTTTAAAACCAAACACACACGCATTTATTTGATCAAAAATACAGCAAAAAACTGTGAGATTGTGAAATATTAGTACCATTTAAAATAACTATTTTCTATGTGAATATATTTTAAAAAGTAATTTATTCCAGTGATGCACATCTGAATTTTCAGCATCGTTTCTCCAGTCTTCAGTGTCACATGATCTTCAGAAATCAGTATAATATTATGATTTGCTGCTCAAAAACATTTCTTATTATTGTTGAAAACAGTTGTGCTGCTGCATATTTTTGTGGAAACCATGATATATACATATATATATATTTCTTTTTTTGATGAGTATTGTTTTGGATGAAAATAACAGCATTGATTTGAAACAGAAATACTTTGTAGTATTATAATTATTATAAATATCTTTACTGTAAATTTTGATCAACTTAATGAATCCTTGATGAATAGTATTAATTTCTTTAAACGAATATATTTGGAAAAAAACTAAACAGTAGTGTATCATACTCAAACTACAGTAAATAATACTCAAGGGAACTGCAGAGAATACCATGGTATACAGTACAAGCCCAAACACATTTACTTTGGTATGTACTATATTTCAAAGTTATTGCTTTTTCATATAGCATGGTATCACAATGTGCATTGGTCATGCCATGGTGCCATACACATACTTATATCATACTTCAAAAAATACCATGGTACCTCCGTTTACAAAACTATGACACAGTTAATATATGCCATTGCACAAAAAAAAAAAAAAATGTCCTAAGCGTGTACTTTTTAGTAAGTGCATGTTTTAGTAAACTCAGTAAACAGTGATGTAAGTTGACATTTAGAACCTACGTGCTTTTTGTTCAAAATAAACTAAACACGTTTGAACGAACTAAACAAACCATCTAAACAAACGGCCTCTGTTTTGTTGTCATGACGACAGCGAGAACTGATGGTGTGAGTGCGAGCTCGTTGTTGTTTCTCAGATGGCGGTGCAGAATTCGAGCGCTGATGTCATGCACCGTGTCTTATCGCATCGCGTCAGGTCATTAGTTCAGACTCTAACTCCAGCCGATGATTCTTTACTGGGCCATGCCGTTTCCAAGATAATGAACAACATTACTGTGTGGTGCCTCATCAGTATGACAATGCACATGCTCAGATTCCAACATTATTTGCAAAATGCAATGTGAGCCTAAACACAAGCAGCTTTTCTCTTTTCTCTTTCCACCACAAAGCTGAAATGTTTAGACAGAGCCTAAATCCAGAGAGAATACTGAGTCACACAGGCTGATTTCAGACATCAGCTCTGTCACTGAGGACTTCAGAGTGCTGTAATGCTGCCAGCCGTCTCCCGTGAGCCCGTGTCAGAGGAATAATATCGCTAAGTGCAATCTGATGAAGCGCTTCCTGAAAGCTGCCCTTACTCAGTGATTCAGAGAAATATCTCAGTTACATGGACACCGTGTGCACATAAACACAAATAAAATCACATTGTCATACTTCCTGCAGAAATAACTTGCGAGTGGGCATTGCTGTCTGGTGTTAATTGATTTATCTATTTACCAGGTGGTTTTTACTGGACCAAGTTAAATATGGCTCAATCACTCCCCCAAGTCTCTAGATATGGCTCAAGTGCCTCTTGCAATGTAAAAATAAATGTTTTTTTTTTATTATTATTGTTTTTATCCATATCAAAAATCATAAATCTGATGTCATCACACTATATGGGGTAAGTTGGCACAAACGAAACCTGTCGATTATAAGCTTCTCAGCTAATTTTAAATGGGTTATGGCAAAATAATGAACAAAAAAGCAAAAATTAAAAAAGAAACATATGATAAAACATTCAAAATTAAAGTATCACTTAATTGTAATTAATAAATAAATAAAAATTGTCAAATTACATACATATAGATGTATATAGTTTTATAAAATGACATTTATGTACTTTATATGTAATTTAGTTTATTAATTACAATATACATATGTGTGTGTGTGTGTCCAATTTAATAGATATTTAAATGTTATACTATTTATACATTTAAATATATGTATGTTTGTGTGTTTGAATACACACACACACACACACACACACAGATAAACCAATAACTGTATATATACAGTATATCAACAGGATTACAAAAACACTTAGTTTCTCCTTTAAAATATTAAAAACATAATATGATTTTTTTTTTTTTTTTTTTTTTTGAGGTGCACAACATACCCTTTTGTTATGGTCCCAAGTTACGGGTATCCGTTCACAGATGACTTTGTGTTAAAGTCAGCAAAGACTTCAAAAACGTGTCAAAAGAAATGTCCACTTCAATGTCCATCTGTTCCTGGAATAAAGCATCACAAAAGCGCTCCTTCTTGCGGTTCGGTCTTCTGTTTCTGCTGAGACTGTCCGAGCTCTAGCGGTCTGTGAGAACTGTGCTGTCCTCAATGCAAGTCTGAGAGAGAGAGAGAGAGAGAGAGAGAGAGAGAGAGAATGACCAATAAGAAGAGAGGTAGAGACAGCCAGATCCGGTTAATATCAATCCGAATCTGCCTATTTAACGTCCTGGACAAGGTAAAGAAACAGTTTAGTGTGTCTGAAGAGACCCCACTCTTCTTATGTCCTGACGTGAAGCTCTGTGTCGACTAAGAGCTAATTTTAACTCATGCGCTCAGTCTCTCATAGCGTTTAGCAGCTGAAACAGACGTCTGTGAACCCTGCTGACAGCTGGACTACAGTATTCTGCCAAATGAGGAAAAGACTCTCATAACATCCTGAGCAGTTGCTGGGATAGAAATCAACTTTCTATGTCAGGTAGATCAGACACTGGTGGCTGAAGGGGAAACAGTGTAGGGACGAAAACTAATATCTGAGAGCATATCAGGATTAATCTGACAAAGAACATGTCCAGGTCACATTTCACCCCATCTTTTATAAATGTCTTTACTGTCATTTTTATAAATAAATACATTGTGCATACATTAATGTATGTATTTATGCATACAACAAAATTTTCCTTATGCAGAATAAAATATTTATACATCCTGTAAAAATGTAATGTACTGCATTTAACTTATTGTTAAAAAAAATATATATAATATATGTATAAATAGTATTAAAACTGTAAAAATATACTAAATGCAAAATGCTAATTTTTTGTAAATTGCTCATGCTTAGCTTAATTTAAGCACTGCTCTCAATTAATGCATGCCAATTTAAATATTTTATCATATTTAAAATATATTTACAAATTATAAAAATGATTAAAAAAATGTCTTTAGAATTTATACCTTTTTTTTTACCAATATATAATTTTTATATAAATATTGATTTTTTTTTTGTTTTTGTTTTGTTTTTTGCATTGGAAATTAAATAGTAATTCTCAATAAAGTATTCTGAAGAAATCAGAATGAAATTTTTATGATTTATGATCATGAGAATTTAGGGGGGGTCCTGGTATTAAAATAGGGGTAAACTGTGACCAATACATGTTTTTATGAGATAAACCTCCTAACCTGAAGCATGTGAACAAAATAAAAATAATCAAACATCTTTGATGACAAAGCCAGCATAACTAGGCCAAAGTTATTGCCTTTCTTTTGGCAAACTCTAGCCACAAGTGCATGTCAAACACTGACATAGTGTCAGAAATGTCACTTGTGTTTACAGCCCTGTCACTATAAAGCTGTTTGGGAACAACACTTCTTGTCTTGCTTATGTTAATACCAGGGGTCGGATCTAGAAAAATATTGATGGGGTGGCGAGAAGGGGGCAGGAATTTTTGAGGGGTGGCAACATATGGCAGACGTATATATACTGAATTTAGTCACAGTTATCACAGTTTGATGATAAATATATGTGCACACTACAAAAGGACACAGGCTATCATTTACAAACTTAATCTCATGTAATCAATGTCTTGCATTTGAAACAGTTCATATAAGGAATAAGTGACCATACCCCATAAGCACCTCCACACTCACTAATGCATACAGTATGCATCAACATGTAATTAAGAGCATTATAAAAGGTTCAGTGTTATCAAAATGTCAATTTATTATAAGAAACACAAGATTTTAACAGCCAATGACATTTACAGCTGGGGAGACTCAACTGATTTTCTACTGTTTAGTGTTAATCATCATCTAACTCAACCAGTCAAGAGCTACATTTAGCCTTAGATGTTATATGAATATGGTCTCTGAAGCATATGATTTATTAGATGACAATAATAATAAATAAATAAACATTATAGGCACAAATGCAAATGTACTTTTAGAAATTGTTTTTGAAAAATATGGTGTTATTGTTTTGGAAAGCTTAAATTAAAACTTGTGTGATATTCCTTTAAAATAAAATAATGTTTTAGTATATCTTTTAAGTATATTTTACTAAGCAAATAGCATAATCTACATATGATTTACAGATTATTTTTATAAATATCAAACATTTAATCCAATTGTTCATTATAGCTGACACCTACATGAACAATTACAGTTGTTTTTATGACTATAAGTCATTCTCCTCGGATGCTGCTGACGTTAGAAAAGTGTATACCAATATCGCATGTAACTTTAGAGACGGTCCCTAAATTTGATACTCGTCCAACGTCAAGCCAACTTTGTCTGTTTTTTTTTTCTTATAGTTTTCTTTTCTCTTCGCTGGATTGGATTCATCCATCAATTATGAACATTCATCCGCAAACATGAGGTGCGAGCGGTCGCGAGGGATGGGAGAATGGAGGAAGTTTTTTTTTTGTTTATTTTTGGAGCGACTGGGATGGTGCCCCCTTCAGGGAGTTGGTGCCCTAGGCAGATTGAGTCAGTTCGGGAGTTCGGAGCGGGATCGCGAATCATTTGAGTCAGTTATGGGGATCGCGAATCATTTGGGAGTTCGGAGCGGGATCGCGAATCATAAGAGTCAGTTATGGGGATCGCGAATCATTTGAGTCAGTTCGGGAATTCGGAGCGGGTTCGCGAAACATTTGAGTAAATTTGGGGATCGCAAATCATTTGAATCAGCTCGGGAGTTCGGAGCGGCTTCGCGGATCATTTGAATCAATTCGAGAGTTCGAAGCGGATTCGCGAATCATTTGAGTAAGCTTGGGAGTTCGGAGCGGAATCGCGAATCATTTGAGTCAGTTATGGGGATCGCGAATCATTTGAGTCAGTTCGGGAGTTTGGAGCGGGATCGCGAATCATTTGAGTCAGTTTGGGGATCGCAAATCATTTGAATCAGTTCGGGAGTTCGGAGCGGCTTCGCGGATCATTTGAATCAATTCGAGAGTTCGAAGCGGGTTCGCGAATCATTTGAGTCAGTTCAGGAGTTCGGAGCGGGTTCGCGAATCATTTGAATCAGATCGAGAGTTCGGAGCGGGATCACGAATCACGAAAGATTCGCGCTCATAAATTTTCAAACTGGCCACAACCTTTAATTCGTTGCTGCCAACTGGGGTGGCAGCAGGGGTGGCAAGGCTTTCTTTTAGGGTGCCATTTGCCACCCTATGCCACCCCGGTAGATCCGCCCCTGGTTAATACTATACTTCAAAGAACCATGTGAATACCAAATGGAAATTTGAGTGCAGGGTAAATACCAAATGGTACATGACTAAAGTAATCACTGGTAATTTAAAAACCCTTGGTATTACCATCATCATTACGGTCACAGTACTTTTTACAGAAACCATGTCTGAGTGAACTGTGATGAATGTTTGTGTGTAACCTGAATGAACTGTCATAAACTGTCTAGAAAAAGTGTGATATATAACAACAAACCCCCAGAATATGCACAGCGTCACACACATATGTAAATCTCTTAATCTTGGTCACATAATGCTGTTTTTTTGTTAACATAGAAAACAAGACATCATAAACAACAACAACAACACAATGCTAGTTTACATCATGTTCTGCTCTGAATGTGGGTGGCAACTGAGGTACAAGAAGTATTGACATCCAAAAGTCATTGAAATAATTTAAAAATCACATCGACAGGTTTAAAAAAAGCCTCAGGTCTAATATTCATTTATCACACATTAACTGTTTGACAAACACTCCCTGCTCCGAAGTCCCGTTCTGAATCAACCGAGTCGCGAACAGGCTCCGAAGTGCCGATCTGAATCAACCGAGTCGCGAACAGGCTCCGAAGTGCCGATCTGAAAACTTCGACCAAAGAATGTAAAAAATAACTCAATTTTTCTAATAACTCTACAACTCTATGAAAGACTCAGATCACGCATCTAAAAATAAATCGCTATAGTAAAAGAGAAATAAGAGGAGTGGAGTTTCCTACCTTCTGCTGTGTTTGTTCCTCACGCGCGTCTGACGCTCCGCAGGCGTCTCTGCCCCTCATACGCGCATTTACAGCGCTAAATTAACCATCTTTGCTAATTATTATACATTTACGTCATTGTCAGCTTCAGGTACTTCATTTATTATTGTTTAATGAACTGTTTGAAACAAAAAAAGGTTGTATTTCAGTAATAATTCAAAATTATCAAAATAAAATATATAAAATAATGTTTTATATTTTAATATCCTTTAAAATATAATTTATTTCTGTGATGTGCAGCTGTATTTTCAGCATCATTCCTCCAGTCTTCAGTGTCACATGATCTTTAGAAATCATGAAAATATGATGATTTATTATTAGAACTATTAATAGGTGTGCCACCAAATATTATTTTGGAATCTGCGATACTTTTTTAAGGATTCTTCGATGTATCTTTTTTTTTTTTTAAGAACAGCGTTTATTCAAAATATAAATCTCTTCCAATAATATTAATCTTTGATATCACTTCTTATCAATTTAACACATCCTGAATAAAAGATTCTAAAATCTAATAAAGAATACAATTTCTTATAAAAAAAAGGATAAAAATTTACTGACCCCAAACTATTGAACTGTAGTGAATATTGTTAGAAAAGTCTTCTATTTTAAATAAATGCTCTTCTTTTTAATTTTTTTATCAAAGAATCCTGAAAGAAGCATCACAGTTTCAGCAGCACAACTCTGATAATAAATCATCATATTATTCTGATTTCTGAAGATCGTGTGACGCTGAAGACTGGAGGAATGATGCTGAAAATCTCAGAAATAAAATAGATTTTAATGTATATTAAAATAAAAATAATGTTGTTTTACTTCATAATAATATTTCACTTTTTTTCTGTATTTTTGATCAAATAAATGCAGTTTTGATTTGTAAACTCCAGTAAGAAAAAAAAACATAAAAAATAATTCTGATCCCAAACTCTGACTTACACACTAATCTCCGTAATAATAAAGATGTTAAATACTCATCTGAGGAGAAAACTATGTTGCATCATAATGAAAGGATGTGTGACGTACACTTTTCTGTAAACTGAGCCAAACATTTCTTTCACTGATTTAGGAGTAAGAATATTTACCGTATTGCGCAAGTTAGTTCATACTTAGATATAATTTTATATGCAATATTACCAGTAGCGGTTTTAGGCACGGGCGAACCGGGCAGCCGCCCGGGGCGTCATTTTTTCGGGACACATTGGGGGCGGCAGCACGAGTAGATAAACAAAAAATCCTCTGTGTCGCGCAGCGGTTTTTCGTCATTTATATCATTTCACTGTGTGTGGAATTGGCAAATTGGCGCTCCCTGCAGCTGCTGGCGCCCCTGCTTGCTGAAAATATCCACTGAAGCGTTGTGTTGTGAGAGAAGTGTAAGGGAGTGGGGCGAGAGGCGCGTGCGACATTTCACCTCTGGGTCTCTCTCAAATGGAACGGACAGGGCGGGGGTGGACGGGGACGGGGGATCCACACTAGTAATATAATTAATAATAGGCTAAAGTCAGTCACACACCCCGACTTTCTTCCAAATAACGCACATTTCATTCATAATGTTATAATACAGGCCTATATACAGGCCTATAGTTCCTGCAAATGAAACTAGGTAATACAAAACGATTATGCGGTCATCAAGGTGAATTGGTTTAGTCCTGACTTCTGGTCCTGAGTGACAGTTGGGGGGATGGGAAATCTGTTGATTGTCGAGTGCCAAATAAACAGAGATGGAGAAGAAAAGGTCAAAGCCAGGTGCCCAATTTCGGAAAAGAAGAAGAGGAGAAACGAGCAAAAGATAAAGGTATGCAACTATTGTCTCTGTATGATTACAGTATCCATTTCATGAATGAAGGGCTAATGTTAATTGATGGTGGGTATAACGTAACTCTTTGTTAGCATTTTTGCTATGATGCTTTAAAAGTGTGTCATGCGTATAATTTGAGGCAGTAACCTAATGGTACCTCCATGAAAAGTTAGATTGATATACAAATTTTGGCTGAAAAATATCCTGAAACCCAAAAAGTTTTTGTTTTTGCCTATACATATAATTTAAAGTCATTTTATTTTTTAAACAACTGAGTCCCAGTGACCATAGCATAACGTGAATAAAATATAATTTTTCAATGTATTTGTTTTACTATTTGTTTCTATGCTCTAAAAAATGTGATGACATGGGGGGAAAAATGAAATAAATAAATGTTGTTTTTTTTCGGGTCTAGGAGGATATAGCGTGTAATGACAGACATTTAGTGTGTAAGAGCATGTTTATGTAACCCTTCTATTATGTTTTGAGTCAATTTGACCCTAGGCTGTTTTAGCTTTATAAAACATTATCCTATGGTCTTTTGATTTCAAATGCAGTTAAATTGCAATTTCAGGGGCACTTCTAAAATATTTTGGAGCATCCTCTACCACTGGTCAGGATGAGCCAACCACCTCCTCCGCTACAAATATGTCTCCACAAATATCTGATATTGAGGATGAAGACCTCTTTGCCTCTACTTCTACCCAGCATGAGCTTTCAGGTGTGCATATCGTGTGTGTGTATGTGTGTGTGTGTGTGGGGGCTACAAGACAACTGCAATTTAATGTAATTTTAATATTTCTGATAATTTATGAGTAGGACTGTGTTTTTTCACTGCTATGTGTTTTGAGTAATATGCCAATATGCTGTCTGATAGAAATGCCTGGAGCTGAACCCCCACTGAGCCCCACTGGCCCTCACATCTGACTGACAGGATTCGGACTGAGCTGGTTCACAGAGGACCAAGTAAAGTGCCACCTGGCTTTGTTTTCCGTAGGAATGAGAGTAATGTGAGAAGTTGCCACCACTAATATTTTAAGAAGACATTAGTAAGTGGTGAAAAGATGGCAAGAAGTTGGCTGATTTCTTCAATTAAGAACAACAGCCTCTTTTGCTTCTGCTGTAAATTGTTTTCCAAGAGGAACATCAATTTAACAAGTGCAGGAATGGCAAATTGGAAACATGCATGCAATGATATCACATCATATGAAAACAGTTGTTATAATAAAATATTGCTGTTTGTGCAGAACTTTGTTTGCTATTTTTTGTGTGTGTGTGTGTGGGGGGGGGGGGGGGGGGGCGCTCGAAAGGGGTCTCGCCCAGGGTGTATTTCAATGTAGAACCGCCACTGAATATTACCTTTTCTTTTAATCATCATATTTAAGAGTTCATGATAATTAATGTTCAACTTTATTTCTCAGTTGATTAATCCATCCACAATTCATAAAACACAACACGTGCAACTGAGGTACAAGAAGTATTGACATCCAAAAGTCATTGAAATAATTTAAAAATCACATCGACAGGTTTAAAAAAAGCCTCAGGTCAAATATTCATTTATCACACATTAACTGTTTGACAAACACTTCCTGCTCCGAAGTCCCGTTCTGAATCAACCGAGTCGCGAACAGGCTCCGAAGTGCCGATCTGAATCAACGGAGTCGCGAACAGGCTCCGAAGTGCCGATCTGAATCAACCGAGTCGCTAACAGGCTCCGAAGTGCCGATCTGAATCAACGGAGTCGCGAACAGGCTCCGAAGTGCCGGTCTGAATCAACCGAGTCACGAACATGCTCCGAAGTGCCGATCTGAATCAACCGAGTCGCGAACAGGCTCCGAAGTGCCGATCTGAAAACTTCGACCAAAGAATGTAAAAAATAACTCAATTTTTCTAATAACTCTACAACTCTATGAAAGACTCAGATCACGCATCTAAAAATAAATCGCTATAGTAAAAGAGAAATAAGAGGAGTGGAGTTTCCTACCTTCTGCTGTGTTTGTTCCTCACGCGCGTCTGACGCTCTGCAGGCGTCTCCGCCCCTCATACGCGCATTTACAGCGCTAAATTAACCATCTTTGCTAATTATTATACATTTACGTCATTGTCAGCTTCAGGTACTTCATTTATTATTGTTTAATGAACTGTTTGAAACAAAAAAAGGTTGTATTTCAGTAATAATTCAAAATTATCAAAATAAAATATATAAAATAATGTTTTATATTTTAATATCCTTTAAAATATAATTTATTTCTGTGATGTGCAGCTGTATTTTCAGCATCATTCCTCCAGTCTTCAGTGTCACATGATCTTTAGAAATCATGAAAATATGATGATTTATTATTAGAACTATTAATAGGTGTGCCACCAAATATTATTTTGGAATCTGCGATACTTTTTTAAGGATTCTTCGATGTATCTTTTTTTTTTAAGAACAGCGTTTATTCAAAATATAAATCTCTTCCAATAATATTAATCTTTGATATCACTTCTTATCAATTTAACACATCCTGAATAAAAGATTCTAAAATCTAATAAAGAATACAATTTCTTATAAAGAAAAGGATAAAAATTTACTGACCCCAAACTATTGAACTGTAGTGAATATTGTTAGAAAAGTCTTCTATTTTAAATAAATGCTCTTCTTTTTAATTTTTTTATCAAAGAATCCTGAAAGAAGCATCACAGTTTCAGCAGCACAACTCTGATAATAAATCATCATATTATTCTGATTTCTGAAGATCGTGTGACGCTGAAGACTGGAGGAATGATGCTGAAAATCTCAGAAATAAAATAGATTTTAATGTATATTAAAATAAAAATAATGTTGTTTTACTTCATAATAATATTTCACTTTTTTTCTGTATTTTTGATCAAATAAATGCAGTTTTGATTTGTAAACTCCAGTAAGAAAAAAAAACATAAAAAATAATTCTGATCCCAAACTCTGACTTACACACTAATCTCCGCAATAATAAAGATGTTAAATACTCATCTGAGGAGAAAACTATGTTGCATCATAATGAAAGGATGTGTGACGTACACTTTTCTGTAAACTGAGCCAAACATTTCTTTCACTGATTTAGGAGTAAGAATATTTACCGTATTGCGCAAGTTAGTTCATACTTAGATATAATTTTATATGCAATATTACCTTTTCTTTTAATCATCATATTTAAGAGTTCATGATAATTAATGTTCAACTTTATTTCTCAGTTGATTAATCCATCCACAATTCATAAAACACAACACGTGCAACTGAGGTACAAGAAGTATTGACATCCAAAAGTCATTGAAATAATTTAAAAATCACATCGACAGGTTTAAAAAAAGCCTCAGGTCAAATATTCATTTATCACACATTAACTGTTTGACAAACACTTCCTGCTCCGAAGTCCCGTTCTGAATCAACCGAGTCGCGAACAGGCTCCGAAGTGCCGATCTGAATCAACGGAGTCGCGAACAGGCTCCGAAGTGCCGATCTGAATCAACCGAGTCGCTAACAGGCTCCGAAGTGCCGGTCTGAATCAACCGAGTCGCTAACATGCTCCGAAGTGCCGATCTGAATCAACCGAGTCGCGAACAGGCTCCGAAGTGCCGATCTGAAAACTTCGACCAAAGAATGTAAAAAATAACTCAATTTTTCTAATAACTCTACAACTCTATGAAAGACTCAGATCACGCATCTAAAAATAAATCGCTATAGTAAAAGAGAAATAAGAGGAGTGGAGTTTCCTACCTTCTGCTGTGTTTGTTCCTCACGCGCGTCTGACGCTCTGCAGGCGTCTCCGCCCCTCATACGCGCATTTACAGCGCTAAATTAACCATCTTTGCTAATTATTATACATTTACGTCATTGTCAGCTTCAGGTACTTCATTTATTATTGTTTAATGAACTGTTTGAAACAAAAAAAGGTTGTATTTCAGTAATAATTCAAAATTATCAAAATAAAATATATAAAATAATGTTTTATATTTTAATATCCTTTAAAATATAATTTATTTCTGTGATGTGCAGCTGTATTTTCAGCATCATTCCTCCAGTCTTCAGTGTCACATGATCTTTAGAAATCATGAAAATATGATGATTTATTATTAGAACTATTAATAGGTGTGCCACCAAATATTATTTTGGAATCTGCGATACTTTTTTAAGGATTCTTCGATGTATCTTTTTTTTTTAAGAACAGCGTTTATTCAAAATATAAATCTCTTCCAATAATATTAATCTTTGATATCACTTCTTATCAATTTAACACATCCTGAATAAAAGATTCTAAAATCTAATAAAGAATACAATTTCTTATAAAGAAAAGGATAAAAATTTACTGACCCCAAACTATTGAACTGTAGTGAATATTGTTAGAAAAGTCTTCTATTTTAAATAAATGCTCTTCTTTTTAATTTTTTTATCAAAGAATCCTGAAAGAAGCATCACAGTTTCAGCAGCACAACTCTGATAATAAATCATCATATTATTCTGATTTCTGAAGATCGTGTGACGCTGAAGACTGGAGGAATGATGCTGAAAATCTCAGAAATAAAATAGATTTTAATGTATATTAAAATAAAAATAATGTTGTTTTACTTCATAATAATATTTCACTTTTTTTCTGTATTTTTGATCAAATAAATGCAGTTTTGATTTGTAAACTCCAGTAAGAAAAAAAAACATAAAAAATAATTCTGATCCCAAACTCTGACTTACACACTAATCTCCGCAATAATAAAGATGTTAAATACTCATCTGAGGAGAAAACTATGTTGCATCATAATGAAAGGATGTGTGACGTACACTTTTCTGTAAACTGAGCCAAACATTTTTTTCACTGATTTAGGAGTAAGAATATTTACCGTATTGCGCAAGTTAGTTCATACTTAGATATAATTTTATATGCAATATTACCTTTTCTTTTCATCATCATATTTAAGAGTTCATGATAATTAATGTTCAACTTTATTTCTCAGTTAATCCATCCACAATTCATAAAACACAACACATGCAACTGAGGTACAAGAAGTATTGACATCCAAAAGTCATTGAAATAATTTAAAAATCACATCGACAGGTTTAAAAAAAGCCTCAGGTCAAATATTCATTTATCACACATTAACTGTTTGACAAACACTTCCTGCTCCGAAGTCCCGTTCTGAATCAACCGAGTCGCGAACAGGCTCCGAAGTGCCGATCTGAATCAACCGAGTCGCTAACAGGCTCCGAGGTGCCGATCTGAATCAACGGAGTCGCGAACAGGCTCCGAAGTGCCGATCTGAATCAACCGAGTCGCGAACAGGCTCCGAAGTGCCGATCTGAAAACTTCGACCAAAGAATGTAAAAAATAACTCAATTTTTCTAATAACTCTACAACTCTATGAAAGACTCAGATCACGCATCTAAAAATAAATCGCTATAGTTAAAGAGAAATAAGAGGAGTGGAGTTTCCTACCTTCTGCTGTGTTTGTTCCTCACGCGCGTCTGACGCTCCGCAGGTGTCTCCGCCCCTCATACGCGCATTTACAGCGCTAAATTAACCATCTTTGCTAATTATTATACATTTACGTCATTGTCAGCTTCAGGATCTTCATTTATTATTGTTTAATGAACTGTTTGAAAAAAAAAAGGTTGTATTTCAGTAATAATTCAAAATTATCAAAATAAAATATATAAAATAATGTTTTATATTTTAATATCCTTTAAAATATAATTTATTTCTGTGATGTGCAGCTGTATTTTCAGCATCATTCCTCCAGTCTTCAGTGTCACATGATCTTTAGAAATCATGAAAATATGATGATTTATTATTAGAACTATTAATAGGTGTGCCACCAAATATTATTTTGGAATCTCCGATACTTTTTTAAGGATTCTTCGATGTATAATTTTTTTTTTTTAAGAACAGCGTTTATTCAAAATATAAATCTCTTCCAATAATATTAATCTTTGATATCGCTTCTTATCCATTTAACACATCCTGAATAAAAGATTCTAAAATCTAATAAAGAATACAATTTCTTATAAAAAAAAAAAGAAAGGATAAAAATTTACTGACCCCAAACTATTGAACTGTAGTGAATATTGTTAGAAAAGTCTTCTATTTTAAATAAATGCTCTTCTTTTTAACTTTTTTATCAAAGAATCCTGAAAGAAGCATCACAGTTTCAGCAGCACAACTCTGATAATAAATCATCATATTATTCTGATTTCTGAAGATCGTGTGACGCTGAAGACTGGAGGAATGATGCTGAAAATCTCAGAAATAAAATAGATTTTAATGTATATTAAAATAAAAATAATGTTGTTTTACTTCATAATAATATTTCACTTTTTTTCTGTATTTTTGATCAAATAAATGCAGTTTTGATTTGTAAACTCCAGTAAGAAAAAAAAACATAAAAAATAATTCTGATCCCAAACTCTGACTTACACACTAATCTCCGCAATAATAAAGATGTTAAATACTCATCTGAGGAGAAAACTATGTTGCATCATAATGAAAGGATGTGTGACGTACACTTTTCTGTAAACTGAGCCAAACATTTCTTTCACTGATTTAGGAGTAAGAATATTTACCGTATTGCGCAAGTTAGTTCATACTTAGATATAATTTTATATGCAATATTACCTTTTCTTTTAATCATCATATTTAAGAGTTCATGATAATTAATGTTCAACTTTATTTCTCAGTTGATTAATCCATCCACAATTCATAAAACACAACACATGCAACTGAGGTACAAGAAGTATTGACATCCAAAAGTCATTGAAATAATTTAAAAATAACATCGACAGGTTTAAAAAAAGCCTCAGGTCAAATATTCATTTATCACACATTAACTGTTTGACAAACACTTCCTGCTCCGAAGTCCCGTTCTGAATCAACCGAGTCGCGAACAGGCTCCGAAGTGCCGATCTGAATCAACGGAGTCGCGAACAGGCTCCGAAGTGCCGATCTGAATCAACCGAGTCGCTAACAGGCTCCGAAGTGCCGATCTGAATCAACGGAGTCGCGAACAGGCTCCGAAGTGCCGATCTGAATCAACCGAGTCACGAACATGCTCCGAAGTGCCGATCTAAATAAACCGAGTCGCGAACAGGCTCCGAAGTGCCGATCTGAATCAACGGAGTCGCGAACAGGCTCCGAAGTGCCGATCTGAATCAACGGAGTCGCGAACAGGCTCCGAAGTGCCGATCTGAATCAACGGAGTCGCGAACAGGCTCCGAAGTGCCGATCTGAATAAACCGAGTCGCTAACAGGCTCCGAAGTGCCGATCTGAAAACTTCGACCAAAGAATGTAAAAAATAACTCAATTTTTCTAATAACTCTATAACTCTATGAAAGACTCAGATCACGCATCTAAAAATAAATCGCTATAGTAAAAGAGAAATAAGAGGAGTGGAGTTTCCTACCTTCTGCTGTGTTTGTTCCTCACGCGCGTCTGACGCTCTGCAGGCGTCTCCGCCCCTCATACGCGCATTTACAGCGCTAAATTAACCATCTTTGCTAATTATTATACATTTACGTCATTGTCAGCTTCAGGTACTTCATTTATTATTGTTTAATGAACTGTTTGAAACAAAAAAAGGTTGTATTTCAGTAATAATTCAAAATTATCAAAATAAAATATATAAAATAATGTTTTATATTTTAATATCCTTTAAAATATAATTTATTTCTTTGATGTGCAGCTGTATTTTCAGCATCATTCCTCCAGTCTTCAGTGTCACATGATCTTTAGAAATCATGAAAATATGATGATTTATTATTAGAACTATTAATAGGTGTGCCACCAAATATTATTTTGGAATCTCCGATACTTTTTTAAGGATTCTTTGATGTATCATTTTTTTTTTAAGAACAGCGTTTATTCAAAATATAAATCTCTTCCAATAATATTAATCTTTGATATCACTTCTTATCAATTTAACACATCCTGAATAAAAGATTCTAAAATCTAATAAAGAATACAATTTCTTATTAAAAAAAAAAGGATAAAAATTTACTGACCCCAAACTATTGAACTGTAGTGAATATTGTTAGAAAAGTCTTCTATTTTAAATAAATGCTCTTCTTTTTAACTTTTTTATCAAAGAATCCTGAAAGAAGCATCACAGTTTCAGCAGCACAACTCTGATAATAAATCATCATATTATTCTGATTTCTGAAGATCGTGTGACGCTGAAGACTGGAGGAATGATGCTGAAAATCTCAGAAATAAAATAGATTTTAATGTATATTAAAATAAAAATAATGTTGTTTTACTTCATAATAATATTTCACTTTTTTTATGTATTTTTGATCAAAGAAAATGCAGTTTTGATTTGTAAACTCCAGTAAGAAAAAAAAACATAAAAAATAATTCTGATCCCAAACTCTGACTTACACACTAATCTCCGCAATAATAAAGATGTTAAATACTCATCTGAGGAGAAAACTATGTTGCATCATAATGAAAGGATGTGTGACGTACACTTTTCTGTAAACTGAGCCAAAAATATTTTCACTGATTTAGGGTACAGTAAGAATATTTACTGTATTGCGCAAGTTAGTTCATACTTAGATATAATTTTATATGCAATATTACCTTTTCTTTTCATCATCATATTTAAGAGTTCATGATAATTAATGTTCAACTTTATTTCTCAGTTGATTAATCCATCCACAATTCATAAAACACAACACATGCAACTGAGGTACAAGAAGTATTGACATCCAAAAGTCATTGAAATAATTTAAAAATCACATCGACAGGTTTAAAAAAAGCCTCAGGTCTAATATTCATTTATCACACATTAACTGTTTGACAAACACTTCCTGCTCCGAAGTCCCGTTCTGAATCAACCGAGTCGCGAACAGGCTCCGAAGTGCCGATCTGAATCAACCGAGTCGCTAACAGGCTCCGAAGTGCCGATCTGAATCAACCGAGTCGCTAACAGGCTCCGAAGTGCCGATCTGAATCAACCGAGTCACGAACAGGCTCCGAAGTGCCGGTCTGAATCAACCGAGTCACGAACAGGCTCCGAAGTGCCGATCTGAATCAACCGAGTCGCGAACAGGCTCCGAAGTGCCGATCTGAAAACTTCGACCAAAGAATGTAAAAAATAACTCAATTTTTCTAATAACTCTACAACTCTATGAAAGACTCAGATCACGCATCTAAAAATAAATCGCTATAGTAAAAGAGAAATAAGAGGAGTGGAGTTTCCTACCTTCTGCTGTGTTTGTTCCTCACGCGCGTCTGACGCTCTGCAGGCGTCTCCGCCCCTCATACGCGCATTTACAGCGCTAAATTAACCATCTTTGCTAATTATTATACATTTACGTCATTGTCAGCTTCAGGTACTTCATTTATTATTGTTTAATGAACTGTTTGAAACAAAAAAAGGTTGTATTTCAGTAATAATTCAAAATTATCAAAATAAAATATATAAAATAATGTTTTATATTTTAATATCCTTTAAAATATAATTTATTTCTGTGATGTGCAGCTGTATTTTCAGCATCATTCCTCCAGTCTTCAGTGTCACATGATCTTTAGAAATCATGAAAATATGATGATTTATTATTAGAACTATTAATAGGTGTGCCACCAAATATTATTTTGGAATCTGCGATACTTTTTTAAGGATTCTTCGATGTATCTTTTTTTTTTTTAAGAACAGCGTTTATTCAAAATATAAATCTCTTCCAATAATATTAATCTTTGATATCGCTTCTTATCCATTTAACACATCCTGAATAAAAGATTCTAAAATCTAATAAAGAATACAATTTCTTATAAAAAAAAGAAAGGATAAAAATTTACTGACCCCAAACTATTGAACTGTAGTGAATATTGTTAGAAAAGTCTTCTATTTTAAATAAATGCTCTTCTTTTTAACTTTTTTATCAAAGAATCCTGAAAGAAGCATCACAGTTTCAGCAGCACAACTCTGATAATAAATCATCATATTATTCTGATTTCTGAAGATCGTGTGACGCTGAAGACTGGAGGAATGATGCTGAAAATCTCAGAAATAAAATAGATTTTAATGTATATTAAAATAAAAATAATGTTGTTTTACTTCATAATAATATTTCACTTTTTTTCTGTATTTTTGATCAAATAAATGCAGTTTTGATTTGTAAACTCCAGTAAGAAAAAAAAACATAAAAAATAATTCTGATCCCAAACTCTGACTTACACACTAATCTCCGCAATAATAAAGATGTTAAATACTCATCTGAGGAGAAAACTATGTTGCATCATAATGAAAGGATGTGTGACGTACACTTTTCTGTAAACTGAGCCAAACATTTCTTTCACTGATTTAGGAGTAAGAATATTTACCATATTGCGCAAGTTAGTTCATACTTAGATATAATTTTATATGCAATATTACCTTTTCTTTTAATCATCATATTTAAGAGTTCATGATAATTAATGTTCAACTTTATTTCTCAGTTGATTAATCCATCCACAATTCATAAAACACAACACATGCAACTGAGGTACAAGAAGTATTGACATCCAAAAGTCATTGAAATAATTTAAAAATCACATCGACAGGTTTAAAAAAAGCCTCAGGTCTAATATTCATTTATCACACATTAACTGTTTGACAAACACTTCCTGCTCCGAAGTCCCGTTCTGAATCAACCGAGTCGCGAACAGGCTCCGAAGTGCCGATCTGAATCAACCGAGTCGCTAACAGGCTCCGAAGTGCCGATCTGAATCAACCGAGTCGCTAACAGGCTCCGAAGTGCCGATCTGAATCAACGGAGTTGCGAACAGGCTCCGAAGTTCCGGTCTGAATCAACCGAGTCACGAACATGCTCCGAAGTGCCGATCTAAATAAACCGAGTCGCTAACATGCTCCGAAGTGCCGATCTGAATCAACCGAGTCGCGAACAGGCTCCGAAGTGCCGATCTGAAAACTTCGACCAAAGAATGTAAAAAATAACTCAATTTTTCTAATAACTCTACAACTCTATGAAAGACTCAGATCACGCATCTTAAAATAAATCGCTATAGTAAAAGAGAAATAAGAGGAGTGGAGTTTCCTACCTTCTGCTGTGTTTGTTCCTCACGCGCGTCTGACGCTCCGCAGGCGTCTCCGCCCCTCATACGCGCATTTACAGCGCTAAATTAACCATCTTTGCTAATTATTATACATTTACGTCATTGTCAGCTTCAGGTACTTCATTTATTATTGTTTAATGAACTGTTTGAAACAAAAAAAGGTTGTATTTCAGTAATAATTCAAAATTATCAAAATAAAATATATAAAATAATGTTTTATATTTTAATATCCTTTAAAATATAATTTATTTCTGTGATGTGCAGCTGTATTTTCAGCATCATTCCTCCAGTCTTCAGTGTCACATGATCTTTAGAAATCATGAAAATATGATGATTTATTATTAGAACTATTAATAGGTGTGCCACCAAATATTATTTTGGAATCTGCGATACTTTTTTAAGGATTCTTCGATGTATCTTTTTTTTTTTAAGAACAGCGTTTATTCAAAATATAAATCTCTTCCAATAATATTAATCTTTGATATCACTTCTTATCAATTTAACACATCCTGAATAAAAGATTCTAAAATCTAATAAAGAATACAATTTCTTATAAAAAAAAGGATAAAAATTTACTGACCCCAAACTATTGAACTGTAGTGAATATTGTTAGAAAAGTCTTCTATTTTAAATAAATGCTCTTCTTTTTAATTTTTTTATCAAAGAATCCTGAAAGAAGCATCACAGTTTCAGCAGCACAACTCTGATAATAAATCATCATATTATTCTGATTTCTGAAGATCGTGTGACGCTGAAGACTGGAGGAATGATGCTGAAAATCTCAGAAATAAAATAGATTTTAATGTATATTAAAATAAAAATAATGTTGTTTTACTTCATAATAATATTTCACTTTTTTTCTGTATTTTTGATCAAATAAATGCAGTTTTGATTTGTAAACTCCAGTAAGAAAAAAAAACATAAAAAATAATTCTGATCCCAAACTCTGACTTACACACTATCTCCGCAATAATAAAGATGTTAAATACTCATCTGAGGAGAAAACTATGTTGCATCATAATGAAAGGATGTGTGACGTACACTTTTCTGTAAACTGAGCCAAACATTTTTTTCACTGATTTAGGAGTAAGAATATTTACCGTATTGCGCAAGTTAGTTCATACTTAGATATAATTTTATATGCAATATTACCTTTTCTTTTCATCATCATATTTAAGAGTTCATGATAATTAATGTTCAACTTTATTTCTCAGTTGATTAATCCATCCACAATTCATAAAACACAACACATGCAACTGAGGTACAAGAAGTATTGACATCCAGAAGTCATTGAAATAATTTAAAAATCACATCGACAGGTTTAAAAAAAGCCTCAGGTCAAATATTCATTTATCACACATTAACTGTTTGACAAACACTTCCTGCTCCGAAGTCCCGTTCTGAATCAACCGAGTCGCGAACAGGCTCCGAAGTGCCGATCTGAATCAACCGAGTCGCTAACAGGCTTCCGAGGTGCCGATCTGAATCAACGGAGTCGCGAACAGGCTCCGAAGTGCCGGTCTGAATCAACCGAGTCACGAACATGCTCCGAAGTGCCGATCTGAATCAACCGAGTCGCGAACAGGCTCCGAAGTGCCGATCTGAAAACTTCGACCAAAGAATGTAAAAAATAACTCAATTTTTCTAATAACTCTACAACTCTATGAAAGACTCAGATCACGCATCTAAAAATAAATCGCTATAGTTAAAGAGAAATAAGAGGAGTGGAGTTTCCTACCTTCTGCTGTGTTTGTTCCTCACGCGCGTCTGACGCTCCGCAGGCGTCTCCGCCCCTCATACGCGCATTTACAGCGCTAAATTAACCATCTTTGCTAATTATTATACATTTACGTCATTGTCAGCTTCAGGATCTTCATTTATTATTGTTTAATGAACTGTTTGAAACAAAAAAAGGTTGTATTTCAGTAATAATTCAAAATTATCAAAATAAAATATATAAAATAATGTTTTATATTTTAATATCCTTTAAAATATAATTTATTTCTGTGATGTGCTGCTGTATTTTCAGCATCATTCCTCCAGTCTTCAGTGTCACATGATCTTTAGAAATCATGAAAATATGATGATTTATTATTAGAACTATTAATAGGTGTGCCACCAAATATTATTTTGGAATCTCCGATACTTTTTTAAGGATTCTTCGATGTATAATTTTTTTTTTTAAGAACAGCGTTTATTCAAAATATAAATCTCTTCCAATAATATTAATCTTTGATATCGCTTCTTATCCATTTAACACATCCTGAATAAAAGATTCTAAAATCTAATAAAGAATACAATTTCTTATAAAAAAAAAAGAAAGGATAAAAATTTACTGACCCCAAACTATTGAACTGTAGTGAATATTGTTAGAAAAGTCTTCTATTTTAAATAAATGCTCTTCTTTTTAACTTTTTTATCAAAGAATCCTGAAAGAAGCATCACAGTTTCAGCAGCACAACTCTGATAATAAATCATCATATTATTCTGATTTCTGAAGATCGTGTGACGCTGAAGACTGGAGGAATGATGCTGAAAATCTCAGAAATAAAATAGATTTTAATGTATATTAAAATAAAAATAATGTTGTTTTACTTCATAATAATATTTCACTTTTTTTCTGTATTTTTGATCAAATAAATGCAGTTTTGATTTGTAAACTCCAGTAAGAAAAAAAAACATAAAAAATAATTCTGATCCCAAACTCTGACTTACACACTAATCTCCGCAATAATAAAGATGTTAAATACTCATCTGAGGAGAAAACTATGTTGCATCATAATGAAAGGATGTGTGACGTACACTTTTCTGTAAACTGAGCCAAACATTTCTTTCACTGATTTAGGAGTAAGAATATTTACCATATTGCGCAAGTTAGTTCATACTTAGATATAATTTTATATGCAATATTACCTTTTCTTTTAATCATCATATTTAAGAGTTCATGATAATTAATGTTCAACTTTATTTCTCAGTTGATTAATCCATCCACAATTCATAAAACACAACACATGCAACTGAGGTACAAGAAGTATTGACATCCAAAAGTCATTGAAATAATTTAAAAATCACATCGACAGGTTTAAAAAAAGCCTCAGGTCAAATATTCATTTATCACACATTAACTGTTTGACAAACACTTCCTGCTCCGAAGTCCCGTTCTGAATCAACCGAGTTGCGAACAGGCTCCGAAGTGCCGATCTGAATCAACGGAGTCGCGAACAGGCTCCGAAGTGCCGATCTGAATCAACCGAGTCGCTAACAGGCTCCGAAGTGCCGATCTGAATCAACGGAGTCGCGAACAGGCTCCGAAGTGCCGATCTGAATCAACCGAGTCACGAACATGCTCCGAAGTGCCGATCTAAATAAACCGAGTCGCTAACAGGCTCCGAAGTGCCGATCTGAATCAACGGAGTCGCGAACAGGCTCCGAAGTGCCGATCTGAATCAACGGAGTCGCGAACAGGCTCCGAAGTGCCGATCTGAATAAACCGAGTCGCTAACAGGCTCCGAAGTGCCGATCTGAAAACTTCGACCAAAGAATGTAAAAAATAACTCAATTTTTCTAATAACTCTATAACTCTATGAAAGACTCAGATCACGCATCTAAAAATAAATCGCTATAGTAAAAGAGAAATAAGAGGAGTGGAGTTTCCTACCTTCTGCTGTGTTTGGTCCTCACGCGCGTCTGACGCTCTGCAGGCGTCTCCGCCCCTCATACGCGCATTTACAGCGCTAAATTAACCATCTTTGCTAATTATTATACATTTACGTCATTGTCAGCTTCAGGTACTTCATTTATTATTGTTTAATGAACTGTTTGAAACAAAAAAAGGTTGTATTTCAGTAATAATTCAAAATTATCAAAATAAAATATATAAAATAGCTAATGTTTTATATTTTAATATCCTTTAAAATATAATTTATTTCTGTGATGTGCAGCTGTATTTTCAGCATCATTCCTCCAGTCTTCAGTGTCACATGATCTTTAGAAATCATGAAAATATGATGAAATATTATTAGAACTATTAATAGGTGTGCCACCAAATATTATTTTGGAATCTCCGATACTTTTTTAAGGATTCTTTGATGTATCATTTTTTTTTTTAAGAACAGCGTTTATTCAAAATATAAATCTCTTCCAATAATATTAATCTTTGATATCACTTCTTATCAATTTAACACATCCTGAATAAAAGATTCTAAAATCTAATAAAGAATACAATTTCTTATAAAAAAAAAGAAAGGATAAAAATTTACTGACCCCAAACTATTGAACTGTAGTGAATATTGTTAGAAAAGTCTTCTATTTTAAATAAATGCTCTTCTTTTTAACTTTTTTATCAAAGAATCCTGAAAGAAGCATCACAGTTTCAGCAGCACAACTCTGATAATAAATCATCATATTATTCTGATTTCTGAAGATCGTGTGACGCTGAATACTGGAGGAATGATGCTGAAAATCTCAGAAATAAAATAGATTTTAATGTATATTAAAATAAAAATAATGTTGTTTTACTTCATAATAATATTTAACTTTTTTTATGTATTTTTGATCAAAGAAAATGCAGTTTTGATTTGTAAACTCCAGTAAGAAAAAAAAAACATAAAAAATAATTCTGATCCCAAACTCTGACTTACACACTAATCTCCGCAATAATAAAGATGTTAAATACCAGAGATGGGACCAAGTCACACATGTGCAAGTCTCAAGTCTTAACCTTCAAGTCTCAAGTAAGTCCCAAGTATTTTTTTCTTGGGCAAGTCAAGTGAAGTCAAGTCACAAGCTATGTCAAGTCAAGTCCAAGTCAAGTCACCTTAATATTGTTATTTTACCTGCAGAATCTGATCTTAATAAAGTTAAAAGACAAGATATAAGTAACTGTCAGTAAATTAAAATAATTTGGATTTGCATTGTAAATACTCATGTTCAGTAAAATACATCATGAAATCAAACAAAATTGTAACTTCCTAAAATTTATTTATTTTTCATTTCTGCCAACAGTGTTTGAAATGTTTTACATTTTCAACATTGAGTCCATAAAACAAATAACAGCTAAACATCCAACAGACTCCTCTCTGAACACCTCTCTCTCTCTCTCTCTCAAACACAGTTTACATACAACATTAAACTGTTAAATTTCTCCTCTCTCTCTCTCTCTCTCTCTCTGTCTCTCTCTCTCACACACACACACACACACACACTCTCTCTCTCTCTCTCTCTCTCTCTCGAGTATAGAATATAAATATGACATAAATATGACGTATTTTCAGTTGTTTCATACTTTTTTTGTTATGTACAGTACAGACCAAAAGTTTGGACATACCTTCTCATTCAAAGAGTTTTCTTTATTTTCATAACTATGAAAATTGTAGATTCACGCTGAAGGCATCAAAACTATGAATTAACACATGTGGAATTACATATGGAATTATATACATAACAAAAAAGTGTGAAACAACCAAAATTGTAATATTCTTGGTTCTTCAAAGTAGCCACTTTTTGCTTTGATTACTGCTTTGCACACACTCGGCATTCTCTTGATGAGCTTCAAGAGGTAGTCACCTGAAATGGTCTTCAACAGTCTTGAAGGAGTTCTCCGAGAGATGCTTAGCACTTGTTGGCCCCTTTGCCTTCTGTCTGCGGTCCAGCTCACCCCTAAACCATCTCAAATGGGTTCAGGTCCGGTGACTGTGGAGGCCAGGTCATCTGGCGCAGCACCCCATCACTCTCCTTCTTGCTCAAATAGCCCTTGATGCCTTCAGTGTGACTCTACAATTTTCATATTCATGAAAATAAAGAAAACTCTTTGAATGAGAAGGTGTGTCCAAACTTTTGGTCTGTAACTGTACATAACAAAAAAGTATGAAACAACTTAAAATATGTCATATTTATATTCTGTACTGTATATATATATATATATATATATATATATATATATATATATATATATATATATATATATATATATATATATATATATATATATATATATGCACTTCTCATGATTGGGTAATCGCGGCAGCTACATTAGTTTTTCTGATTAATTGTTTTGCTCTATGAGAAAGACAAGGTAACAAAATATTCGGGGCTTATGCCCCCTTAGCCCAGCCCTAGCGCCGCCCCTGGAATGCGTTTTTTTGACGGCCTGCTAGCGGATCAATGGGGGCCGTACACATCACGTCTTTTGTGCGCGCAAGTTCGTTATTTCTAATGTAGGCGCGCGGTATGCGCGCTCATAATGGAAGCAACGCGCGCGCGTCGCACCGCATCGAATTAAAAACATCTAAACTTTTCAGAATGCCGCAAGCGCACCGCAGGTCATGTGACAATAACTAACCAATCAGCTTCATCCTTTCCCGTATCAACGTTGAAAGCTCAGCTAAGATGAAGGAACAGCTGTTCATAGCTGTATATGGATTGCCATTTTGAAACGAATTTAGTAGCAGAGCTACTGCGAGCGATTTTTAGTGCTGCAAATCCATTTATCCTTTGCTGAAATTTCTACGTCTTCATTGAGAGAGAGCGTGTCATGGATGCTTAGCAACGACAGACGCCCCAGGAGCACTTCTGTCCGAGCGCTTTGGAAACAAGGAGAAAGCGGCGCGACTAGCGTTTTCCACGCGTTTTTAGGCGCGAACTATTGAAGACAAAAGCGAGGACCCTCGGTACCTCTCAGGCTGACATGTTGATGTGATGTGATATCTGATTTAAGTGGGCGTGGTGTGTGTAAGGTAGAGAGGGCATGACTGATGATAGTGTCCTGATCCAGTAACGACGCTATTCTCAGCCTGCGCTCCAGCTGAGTAATCAACTTTATTTAAAAAAATAATTTATATATTTTATATTCAAACTGAAAACATGATGTGATTAACACTCAAGTCATTCAAGTCATCGTGTCTCAAGTCAAGTCAAGTCCCGAGTCTTTAACTTCCAAGTCCGAGTCGAGTCTCAAGTCCTAAAAATAGCGACTCGAGTCGACTCGAGTCCAAGTCACCAAGTCACAAGTCCCCATGTCTGTTAAATACTCATCTGAGGAGAAAACTATGTTGCATCATAATGAAAGGATGTGTGACGTACACAAAAATATTTTCACTGATTTAGGGTACAGTAAGAATATTTACTGTATTGCGCAAGTTAGTTCATACTTAGATATAATTTTATATGCAATATTACCTTTTCTTTTCATCATCATATTTAAGAGTTCATGATAATTAATGTTCAACTTTATTTCTCAGTTGATTAATCCATCCACAATTCATAAAACACAACACATGCGTGGCATTGAAACATTCCTGCATATTATTTCATTTTACAGAAATATAATATGTAGATTAAATGTGTGGCAAGGACACAGAAGACTCCTTCATCAGATACAGAGCTCATCTGGACAGAGATTCATTGTCATTTGTTTGACCATCCATTTATAGTTAACAGTGTAAAACAGCGCACTCTACCTGCTGCTTTAACAAATGACACACAAAAAGGTCATGATTGGTATTTTGGGGTTATTAAATACAGTACAGACCAAAAGTTTGGACACACCTTCTCATTCAAAGAGTTTTCTTTATTTTCATGCCTATGAAAATTGTAGAGTCACACTATATACTATATAATTCCATATGTGTTAATTCATAGTGTTGATGCCTTCAGTGTGACTACAATTTTCATAGTCATGAAAATAAAGAAAACTCTTTGAATGAGAAGGTGTGTCCAAACTTTTGGTCTGTACTGTAAATAGATCATAGGATTCGCGCTCAGATTCAGATGTCTGAATAATGATTCGTGATCTTACAAATTTTCAAACCCGTCTCACAATCGCTATCTAGACGCGTTGGAACTACATTTCCCGAGTCATGGAAAGCGTGCGTCATGACGTCAACGCGTCTGCTGTCAGTCAGACAAAGACGGTCAGTCAGTCAATCAGGGCGAGTCTTCTTCACAACATCACATAAAATATCATCTTCGTCGTCTGACAGAGCGCATTAAATGATCTGCTGCACTGAGATTTTGTGTATTTTCCCGATTCCAGGTAAGAAACGTGATTTTGGCCCTGAGGAAAGTCAGTTTTGTGCTGGTTCGTGCTAAGCTAACTAGCCGCCTGGATAATTCAGCTCGTTTTGTTTATCTTTGTAAAACTCGCTTCGTGATTGAACTTTTAATCGACATATGCATCTAGTTTAAATCTATACACGTCTAGATAGTTTATACAGTAATAAAATTGCCAGTTAATGAGTTATGTAGACAGTTTTTCTAGTTTGAAACTGCTGAACCCATGTATTTATTTGTGCATATTATTCATATTTACTAATAAACAGTCATGTGAATAACTTGTTGATATTTATTTTTGCATATGTGCTGTTAATTTTAAGCCCTTTTGGTGTTTTTTTTTTTTTTTTTGCAAAGGTCAGGACACAGATTAACTTATTTTTGTTTATATAGGTTGAAAACCCCAATGTATCTCATTGGAATTGTTATTTAATAAGTGTTTTATAAGTGTATTATATGTATGTTTATGTTTCGTATGCACGCAGGCGGTCTTTTTCTAACGCTGGATGCTGTTAGTTTTTATATGCACAAAGATGATGGGCGTATATCTGTGTTTTTTATCGTTATCATATGACATGCATTTAGAAAATATTCAGATTTTAATTCCAGTCTGGGCTTTGACCGGTCGACTGAAGACCTTCAGATGCAATGCACAGATGAAGTTAAATGAAAGTGCTTTGCTAATGATCCTCATTGATCACGAGTTTGCATGCTTGAATTTTGCTTTCATAACTTGAGATTCCAGTATCTGTCTGAGGATGTGAGGAGCGTTTAAATGCATAGAAAAAAGAAAAAAAAGATTTATTTCCTCTTGGGATACATCTTTTTTTTTTATGCACGCTCCTATTTATAAAAGCTTGTTGCAGCACCTAAGCATGTAAGCTGTTAAAATGCATCTTGTTCTTCAGTGTATATTAACTTGTGGTCTTTTACATGTTGCAGGGTTTAAAGGTTTAATGTACACATTCATGTCATAAAACCTGTGCCAGACCACAACTCTAATCATTATTTACACAAAGTTTGCTATAGCATGTACTAATATTCGTTGTAAATCTTAGAAACATGGATAACATTGTAAAAATGACCAAATAATGAAAAAAAAAACCCAGACATATTTTCCATCCTGCCTAATTCAGTCTAATTTTGTTTTCCAAAATGCCCACGTCTACATAACCAGTGCTTATTAAATGAAAAGAAGAAGGTGCATGGATTCTCGTGTGGATTATTATTATTTAAAGCTTTCAGTGAACTCGTCTGATGTGTCTGGATGCAGTCAGATGAGCTGATGCACGTGTGCATGCAGTCTCTGCAGCTGTGCCCTCATAAAGAGCCCTGCAGTGTACGCCTGCAGTATTTAATGCCACATGATCACTAATGCAGCAGGGTTTATGGGCGAGATCCTCTGTGCATGATGTCAGAGAAGGATCGCATGCATGACAAAAGAGCTTCTTCATGACGACGACAGCGTTTTGTATCTTTCATCGCACACACAATTTCTGCTTCAGTCAAAGCCTCACAGTGATATATTTTTAGAAACCCACAGCGCTCCTATCACAGACTTTTATAAGGATCATCTGAGATTTAAGTGGAAGCTATTTAGCTGTACAAGAGCCCACTGAGCCCTTTTTTAGCGGCGAGTGCTTTGGCTCCAGCGGTGTAAGGTTAGCGGTTAACTTGTATAAGCTCTGGTTTACTAGAAAACTCCAAACCAGTGAGGGATTTCACAGCAAACCAGTTGTGTTACTGGGATGGTTGAGTTAGAAGATTGATTGCCAGAAGGTCTCTGGGTTGCCAGTCTTTCTCATTCATCACTCATTTGCTGCAACACAAAGATCAAAACCAACGATTCTTAGTATTCAAGCATCACTAGTAATATTATTGCTCATATTCCCAAGCTGCAGTTCAAGTGAGTTAACATGGTTAAAATGTAACCTGGTAGGCTAGTCATCTATTACTGCCTGGTATTAATATGACTAACCATTAGCTTAATATCAAACTCATGTGCTCTAGATTCGAAGGTTAAACAAAGCATGCTCTGTATTTGCATTTTGCGCTTTAATCTGGAGTTACATAAACTCCCATCAGTCATTGGGTGGTATGGTTTCCTTGACAACAACGACAGTAATTGCTCATGGTTTTTAATGAAAGGCGTCTTGGATAAACAGAATTTTAAGTAGGTCAGATGAATCCTGCTTTTATCATCATAACTCGACTGCCATGAGATGGCGGCGCACTTGAAATTATGATAATTCATTCGTTTGTCTTGAGTCTTGACATGTTGGAGTGAATTCTGGGAGTATTTCTTTCCTTCTATTCTTATAGAATGTGTTCGAAAGCTGTGCACAGTAAGGAAATGTACAACCTGTATCCCACAATGCAATGCGCTCAACCTTCTGTTTACAATCTGACACACAGTTCCAGACTAAAAACAAACGACTGTTAAACTGAGCTGTTAACTTAGTGGAAGCTCTGAAGAGTTCAGTGAGCGAGTCATTGGATTGATTCAAACCGTAGAAACATTAACTAATGCATCCCAGAGTCGCTTCTTATTGAGGAGAACCAGTCTTAAAAAAATGGAAGTGTTTGTTGTTGCATTGCACTGACTTAAACTCTAAAGATTTAATTGAAGAATGACTCGTGGCTATTAGATGTTAAAGATTATTTATACTTAAATATGCTTAAATTTACCATAAAGTTACACATTTTATATAATAATATCAACAACAAACCCTGGGATTAATAAATCAAAAGCTTTGTTTGTTTGTTTTTTTTGCACTTATTATAAACTTTATTAATTGAAAAAAATATATTAATTCATATAAAATTATTATAAAATAAAAAAAAATTTATAACAACATTTTTCCTTTTTTAATTTTATTTTATGAACAAACTTTAAACGACGTCTATTATTCATACTTTCTTGACTATGCTTAAAACTTTTGTTATTTACTGCTTGTTGCACAATACGAGGCATGAGTTATTTCATTGCAATTTAATATCAAGTGTAAACCTGAGTTGAAATGTTGCATAATGTTTGAAATATGTATCGGTGCATATTGTTGTTCTACTTTCTTTTTTAAATTGTAGGGAGTACACAGTACTGCACGCTAACTTTCTGTTTCTTTCTTTCTTTTACTAGTGACTGACCAATATGACAGATGTTTTTACATGTATTTTTTTTTGAAAAATTAAAAATCATTTAATAGTAATTATTATTTTATAGATGTATTTTTTAAATAAGTTTGTGGACCGTTTAGTTACATTCTTGAGCCTAAATTCAATTCAACTTTTTGATTAACTGTTTGTTCAGAATGCTTGAAGTTTTAAGGATTTATTTAACTACTGGATGACACATTTTTGTGTATTTTTTAATTTTTTTTAACTGGATACCATTCACCTAGTCATTCAGCATTTTGAGGTAACGTGTCAAAAATGTTGCATGTTAATGTTCAAAATATCTGTTGCATCATTTCTTGTTATTAGACAGTATTCAGTATGTAGCCCTTCTGCACGGTATGAAAACCTTCAGTTCTTGATGAAGCATCTGTTTATTTCTTCTGTCAGCATCGTGAACGCTCTCCTCGTAACAGCCGTTGATGCACATGTGTGTGTGTGTGCTGTCAGAATGTCTCACTTCACAGATGAGCCACGCTTCACCATCGAACAGATCGACCTGCTCCAGAGACTGCGGCGTACAGGTATGACCAAACCTGAGATCGTGCACGCGCTGGACACCCTGGAGCGACTCGACCGCGAGCACGGGGACAAATACAGCCGGCGCGGCCCGTCGGACTCCAACGCCACCACCTCAAGCACTACACCCACCTCAAATAGCACTAGCAACTCCGCCACGTTGACCTCCTCCACCACTTCCACAGCAACGCAAACACAGTTCCACGGTAATTTATCGCCGTCGCACAACAACAGCTACGCCACGTCTCCACCCGCAGTCTTACCCTCGCCCGTCTCTCTGGTCGCCACGGCACAGAACGGGCGGGACGCTTTGGCGATGACACCCAATGGGAGATTGTCGCCCAGCCATTACCCAGTGAACAGTGCGGCAGCGGTGAGGTCGTACGGGCTGGATGGGTCAGAGGAGGACCTGGATATAGATGACAAGGTGGAGGAGCTCATGAGGTCAGTCTCTCAGGGTTCTTATAGTTTACTACAACTAATATAATAAACACCTTTAGAAAATCTGCATTACTTGAAATATAAATACTGACATAAAAAATATATAATGAAAAATATAAACAAAGTGTATAATCTAAAATAAATTAAAGTATAGAAAAAAATTATAAAATAAAAAATATATTACAAAATTTCAGCTAGTTGTCAAAGCAACATTTATCTTTTTCATTTAGTATAACTTGATAACTTGTTACTTTATTTACAAGAAAAAAAAAAAAATTTAAACCTATATAAAGATTAAAAGAAAACAATAACTAAGATAATAATTGGATGCCACGCAGTCTTGCAAAAATGTAGTAATGTAGTATATTAACATAAATAAATAAAAAGTTGAACACTGTTGTACTTTCTTTGTAATAATTGCAGGTTTGTTTTGTTTTACTATTGGTTGACCAGTATTTATTTAAAAATAATGCATGCATATTTTTAGATTTCTTATTTGTATTTTTATAATAATAATATTTTTGTATGTATTTATTCTTTCTATTTTTCGAATTATATTTGCAATCTGTTCAGTTTAGCATTGTGGAGCCTTGAGATGAATTA
This sequence comes from Carassius gibelio, assembly GCF_023724105.1. Classification (NCBI taxonomy): domain Eukaryota; kingdom Metazoa; phylum Chordata; class Actinopteri; order Cypriniformes; family Cyprinidae; genus Carassius; species Carassius gibelio. Next base: position 26,465,871 of record NC_068390.1, read on the forward strand.
ACGGACCAAAAAAATAATAATATTGTCAAAACATTTCAAATTTTCCCATATTCCCATATCATTAACTTGATGTAACTAAAACTACAACTGAAAATAAAAATGAAAAAAAAACTTTATGGATATAAAGAAAAAGAAAAGTCTCAAAACATTTCTCATTTTCCTGTATTTTAACTTAATGTAATAACTAAAACTGCAACCAAAGACAAAAATTTATAAACAACTATACAAACGAAAAAAAACTAGGATGAAATGAAAACGGAAAATCAAAGCAGATTCAAACTCACTCCTGAATTTAGCACTGTTGATGTGTGAGTGTGTTTACCAGGTGTAAGCAGGGTCTTTCTGCTCTGAGACATTCTGCGAGGAGATTGATAACTGAATCTTCACAGACGTCATGTTGTTGTGCTGTTGAATTGCAGCGGTCATGTTTGCATCCTGTGATGTGTGCAGGAGAGACAGCACCCTGGTGAAGGAGGAAATCAAAGCCTTTTTGGGCAACAGACGCATCTCACAGGCCGTGGTGGCTCAGGTCACAGGTCAGTCCGTCATTACCAGAGATGTATAAAGTACTAGAGAACCATACTTGAGTAAAAGTACAAGTGCTCTATCAAAAAAGTGACTTGAGTAGAAGTAGAAGTGCTCTTTAAGCACCACACTTAAGTAGAAGTACTAAAGTATTCAACATTTTTTGCAAGTAGTCTATTTTAAAATTTACTACTCAAGTACTGAAAGTAAAAGTAGAAGTATTGTGTTATGTAGCTATTAAAGAAAGTAGTCAAAAGTTTGAACATATTGTTTTTACTATTTCAAATAATTAACCTAAAGGACAATCACAATTCCTTTGACTGTAACTTCTTGTAAACAAAAAACAGTTACTAGGGTTAGTTAGCCCAATTTGCAAAATTATGTCATTAATAACTTACCCTCATGTTGTAAGACAACAGAGGGTCATTTAGAATTTTTTGAAGCATCGACAATACATTTTGGTCCAAAAATAGCAAAAACTACGACTTTATTCAGCATTGTCTTCTCTTCCGTGTCTGTTGTAAGACAGTTAAAAACAAAGCAGTTTGAGATATCTGGTTCGCGAACGAATCATTCGATGTAACCAGATCTTTTTGAAACAGTCCACCAAATCGAACTGAATCGTTTTAAACAGTTCGCGTCTCCAATACGCATTAATCCACAGATGAATTAAGATGTTAACTTGTTTAATGTGTCTGACACTCCCTCGGAGTTAAAACAAACCAATATCCCAGAGTAATTCATTGACTCAAACAGTACACTGACTGAACTGCTGTGAAGAGAGAACTGAAGATGAACACCGAGCCGAGCCAGATAATGACTCGTTCACGAGTCAAGAACCGTTTCTGTCAGACGCGTCCGATTCGTGAACCGAGGAGCTGATGATACTGCGCATGTGTGATTTAGCGTGAAGCAAACCGACACACAGAGCGTCTGGAACCGAACTGATTCTTCTGGTGATTGATTCTGAACTGATTCTGTGTTAATGTTATGAGCCCAGGTGCAGTCAACGCCAATGACGCCATTGCATCGAGCGCAAAAGAATCGGTGAACTGTTTTCTTCAACTGGTTTATTGAATCGAACTGTCAGAAAGAACTAACGTTACTGGTCATCCGAAAACCGATGCAACCGGTTCTTGACTCGTGAACGAGTCATTATCTGGCTCGGCTCTGTGTTCATCTCTCTCTTCACAGCAGTTCAGTCAGCACGCGCAGTCTTCTTAATCGCTTGATTCGCTCAATGATGTGCCAGCTTCATCAAACCTGCCATTTACAGTTCTGGCAGTGGTTTGTAATGGAATGATTCGTAACATTATTATAATTGTAACGAGTAACGATGCAGCACATAAAAAAATATCGGAGTAAAAGTATTAAACTCAGCGAAAATATGTACCGAAGTAAAAGTGGAAGTAGGAGAAAAAAATAATACTCTAGAGTAAAGTACAGATACCACCTTTTAGTACTTAAGTACAGTAGTGAAGTAGTTCTACTTCGTTACTATACATCTCTGGTCATTACCCCAATCCGTAAAACATCAATCAATCAATCATCCGCAATCAGAAAAGTACTTACAATAGAAGTCTATGAGGCAAGACATTGTACTTTAATAAAATACACAGTGCATGAAAGATGCTTAGTGCAGATGTGGGGCAATTACTGCGTTTCATATTGGCACGTGTTTTTAAGTCTTGCCAATTAACGGCTGAGTAAATGATACATGATGCAAAAATACATACTTAGTTTTTCAGGGTTGCGTCGGTTACTAGAGCGGCAGTGAAGGTTAATTTCAATATTTACTAATACATTTTTACATTTTAAAGTTTTATCTGTTAACATGAGTTAATGAACTAACATGAATGATCAAGTTGTAAATAATGTAATCATATTTAGATATTTATTTAATTTTAAAAAATATGGTAAATTTTCATGGCTAAGTACTGAATCCATTAATTTGCATACATTTCCAAAACAGAAATTTTAACATTAGATAAAGCCAGGTTCTTTTTCGGATATATTATAGTGAAAGGTTATTACATAGGGAATGTTTTTATCACAACATAAATCGGATAATACAACAGCCATAAAAAACAACAACGACAAAAAACATCACCATGTTTTTTAAATAAAATGTCACACACACACACAAACACACACACACACATATATATATATATATATATATCAATCAAATGATATATTAACAAACCCCTCAGAATATAATTATGAACAAAATGGAAAAATCTGGTGAAAGTGATACTGAGCAGGGGAAAAAATGATTTAGAGAAAACATATTGTTGAGATCGTATTGTAATGTATGCGTGTTGAGAAAATGTATTGTAATTGAAAATTACAGACTCAAATACATAATGTGTAATAAAATACATGTCTTTGTCTTCTTTCCTCTAGTCTGAAAGAAGACATGTAAGCAAAACAAATCAAAATCTCACAAATTGACCAGTCTCTCAAAAAATATAAAATATTGCATATAGTAAGTGAACATAAACTAAACATTAGATGCATGTCAAATATGTTGGATCTGTGTGTTAGGTCTTAAAGTGACAGCAGCCTAATATACCTGCTGCGATCTGTGTTGTAAATGTCAAATCAAACAACAACAGACAGAGAAAACTGCTCGACCGAATGACTTTTATAGCTTCAGTATTAATCTAAAGTGAAGACTGCAGTGTTACATGTCCTGTCTTTAATAATGTCCTGCAGTGTGATAGAATCATTTACTGCACCACAGGTAGTTCATGTCAAGAATAAACTTTTGCATTTACACAAGAGTCAAAATGTCTCGAGAGCATGTCACAGATGCGGTTTTGAAACTGGAATGTCAATTTGACTCGGACCAGTGCATGCGTTTGTTGTTGATTTGTTTTGTGTTTGTGTGCGTCAGGCATCAGTCAGAGCAGAATCTCTCACTGGCTTCTCCAGCAGGGCTCAGATCTCAGCGAACAGAAGAAACGAGCTTTCTATCGCTGGTACCAGCTGGAGAAGACAACGCCAGGTTAACCAACTTTGCTTGTTTTACTCTAGGTTGATAAATGTCCAAAGATGAGGTTGAAACCAGTTGCAGATCACTGCCAATCAAACGTTTTATAATCTCACATTTCTAGTTCTTTTGAACTTTCTATTCATCCTGAAAAACAATGCATCATTTCTACACAAAATATGATGCAGCACAACTGTAATAAGAAATCAGAAATGTTTCTTGAGCAGCAAATCAACATATTAGAATGATTTCTGAAGGATCATGTGACACTGAAGACTGGAGGAATGATGCTGGAAATTCAGCTGCGTATCACAGCAATAAATTACATTTTACTATATATTCCCATTGAAAACAGCTATTTTAAATTGCAGTAATATTTCACAATATTACCGTAGTTTTATTGCATTTTTAATTAAATAAATGTAGCCTCAGTGAGCATAAGAGGCTAAAAACATGAAAGAAAGAAAGTAAACTTTTGAACAGTAGTGTGTATATTTTTCATATATATTTTCAGGTGCCACATTAAATATGCGTCCCACCCCTGTATCTCTGGATGAGATGGAGTGGCGTCAGACTCCGCCCCCCATAAGCTCCGCCCCTGGAAGCTTCCGTTTGCGCAGAGGCAGTCGATTCACCTGGAGGAAGGAATGTCTCGCTGTGATGGAGAGGTGAGACGGAGATTACACCCCTTCTGAAAAAACTTAAATGTCTGAAACTCATCTCATTTCAAATCAGGAATAAAAAGTTGTCATAAAATGTACTTTTTTTAGTTCAAATCATACAAGAAGCACACTAGTCCTGCTAATTGTGCAGTGTTTATTCTTTGTTCACTCTTCAGCTATTTCAGTGATAATCAATATCCAGATGAAGCCAGACGAGAGGAGATCGCAAACGCCTGCAACGCTGTTATTCAGAAACCAGGTAGAAATGCTGGTGTGTCTGAATCTGCACTATTGAACTACAAATAACATATTGCATTTTTACAAACGCCTTTGACCTTTAAATCTTGTTTTTTCTGCCTAGGAAAGAAGTTGTCTGACTTGGAAAGAGTCACATCCTTGAAAGTCTACAATTGGTTTGCCAACCGACGCAAAGAGATCAAGAGGAGGGCCAATATTGGTACTATATTTTAGTTGATTTATACCACTGTTATTTTTTTGTAAAAGAAAAAAACAGAAAAAAAACAGGAGCGATATCATAAGAAGCAGGGCGGGTATGTAACAATAAATGCAAACAAACTTGCAATTTCAAAAACTGCTTGCAGACTTGCACTAACATTTATATTAAATGTTTCAAAACAGCAGCAAAATCTTAGATGAACTGTTGCATAAATGTTTTCCATGATGCTCAAAAAATTGCGTTAAAAAGTTTATATTTAGTTGCTCCAGGTAGCGAACACGCATGTTTCTATGGCTACTAGAGCTTCTGCAAGGCGGGACTTATTCCACCATAACGCACTTTGCAGTTTTTATAATAATATTATGAATGAACCGTCTGGTTGTTATATCTAACATTTTTGCCCAGACTCTGTTCAGAGAGCACAGAGATGATGGCAAATAAGTAAAGCTAACGTCAGCACTAGACGAGCAGTCGTTATTATAATCCAAATGTGCAAACAGTCTAAATTATTATGCAAGTCGACTCCAGATACAAAAAATGCTAACCAGCAAAGTCACATTTGTCATTGGTCACAGTGACAGCAAGTTGATTATTGAAGCTGGAATAATGAGTGGATTAAGCATTTCGAATAACGTGCTTATCGATTGTGAATAGAAAAACGATGCACCATTCCTGCGTCTGTGCTTGCGCCCGCTAGCACCTCATGTTTGCGGCTGAATGCACTTATCATAATTGATGGATGGACATCAATGACCATGAAAAGACATCAGCAATCCAGCGCAGAGAAAAGAAAACAAAAGACGGTTAAAAAAAAAAAAGGCATAAAGTTGGGTTGACGTTGGGTGTACAATATTTGCAAATTTAGGGACCGTCTCTAAAGTTGAATGAAATATTGGTATACACTTTTCTAACATCAGTAGCATTTGAGAATGACTTTACAGTCATAAAAACAACGGTAAACTGTTCATATTAAAATAAATTGTAAATCATTTGTTAAAGTTATAAACGAAGACCATGCATCACTTCAGGCACATTCATAATCCTTTGAAATGTTTTTGGCTGTTGACGTTAATATGTTTTAAATGTCAGAAATAATTTCACCACCACCATGTTCCCTTACAAAAATTAGACATGCTTTAACACTAATAACACCAAAAATCGGGTTTCTTGTAGCCATGGTGACCACAAATTAACCATGGTCTTGTTTCTTCAATTAATAATTTACAAAAAAAGTATAAAGATCTTTTTTTTTTTTTTTTGGTTATAAAGACAGACCTAAGCCATCAATAGCCTTTAAAATGACTTAAAATGCATTATAGAAAAAACAATGAGGCAATAATGATTGGTTAATAATAACGCTGTTAAAATAGATAATGTAGGCAAATACAAAATAAACAATTTATGTATATTACATGTTATTACAAATGCCTGCAAAGGGAGCCAACTCCTTAATTCTCTTTTGCATGATTTCTGAATGCTTGAGACTATAAAATCAATTCGACAACTGGATTAATAAAGTTATATCCATAAGTAGCTCTCAAGAGCTACAATTGTAATTTGTAAACAATATATATATATTTTTTATGTACTTTAAAGTTCTGTTTTTACCCATATAATAGTTTTTTTTTTTTTCATCATAATATTTGAGGAAGGGGGCACAACAATACAATCCTGCTAGGGCACCCATTTGATCAAAGACAGGTACAAGCTATTGTTAATAGCCATTTTGCTATTAACATATATAGTCAATGACTTTATCTTGATGAGGAAACATTTTCAAAATCAGTCAGGATTTTACTTGTTTGGTTTCTAGTAGTAAATCATTTGCTATTTTTCATTTGTTGTGGTAGTGGGTTTTTAAAGAGTTTCAGATGTTTCATGACAGGGTCTTTTTTCCAAGAAGCCACAATCTTGGAGAGTCACGGGATCGAGGTGCAGAGTCCCGGAGGACACTCCAACAGTGACGACGTCGACACCAACGACTACAACGAGCAGGTGAGAGAATCAAACGATCCCTAGTCTTATTTTTCAGATCTGTTGAACATGGGACGTTTAACACCGCTGCTAGAGCTGATCTCAGTGATTTCATTACAGGGTTGTGATGTTTCCTATTTTGAAAAGAGAGGCATGAACAGACATTTCGGTTACTACCGTCTGGAGCCCACCTCACCAACACAGGTATCACATGGAAAACAAAAATAAAAAGTACACACACTTTATACACGCAGATAATCCAAGCTCAAGCTGAAGTTATGTGAAAGGGGTTATAAACTGAGAAAACTATTCTCTTGATCTTTTTTAAACCGGTAATTGTACTATAAAAACATAAGTTTCAGAACTCAAAACTTTCTAAAACAAGCTTATATTGAAGCCAAATGTGGAATGAGCCACTTTATGACATAATTCATGTAAGTGGCCTTCAGCGAACAGTACAAAATAATAAAAAAGGCAGTTCACAATCCCTTTTTTGTGACTTGATATTAAATGTTTCACTGACTTGAACAGTCTCTTTAAGGATGACACCAGTAATCACGCAGACCACCAGGACCCCATCTCTCTCGCTGTGGAGATGGCAGCTGTCAATCACAGCATCCTCGCCCTGTCCCGCCCGGGAGGCGTGGCCAGTGAAATCAAAACAGAGTCACTGGATGACGACTGAAGAAGACCACGGGACGAAGAGGATCAATGAGTTTGTGTGTGGATGTCTCCAGACGTATTCAATGACCAAATCAACGCTTTGTCTCAAGCTTTTAGAATTGAATATCACCTGCTATCAACACTACTAAACAAGCCCAGAGTCAACGACACACTCTCTCGACACGAGCTGACAGGAAGTGTGACTATGTTCGGCCAACAGATCTTATTTAAGCCTCCTGAACCCTGGCTGACCCAAACCTCGTACCTCATTCCAGTAACTTGTATAATGCTTGGTGTGCTTCCTGTCTGTGCGCTCCAGTGACCCTCATTCTCACAGATAAGCTAAAGGCAGAGATTTTAAGAGAGAGGAGAGTCTGATAGCAAATTTCTGCTTTGAATCCATGATTTCCTCCATTCCCACGACAGACGTTCTCAGTTAACAGGTTTAATGCCTCTACTTTACTTTTTTGTTCCTTATTTCTTTAAACTGCAATTGCGTGAATCTCATGAAAACTGTCAAAAATCTGTCTCAACACAAAATGAAAGAGAGATAAGTATATTTTGCATAAATTAAATAGAAAAACAATTTTAAATCGGTAGAGCATTGCGTTATGAAGTGCAAGGTTGGGGGTTCGATTCCCCGGGAACACATGATAGGTAAAAATTGATAGCCTGAATGCACTGTAAGTCGCTTTGGATAAAAGCGTCTGCTAAATGCATAAATTTAAATTTTTTATTTAAATTGTAAAGCATTTGACATACCCTATGCTGACTAGAAAAAGAATCATTAAAAAATATTAAACCTTTTTTTTTTTTTTTTACGGAAAATGTGCATTATTGCCATGATGCAAAATATAATTTCTTACTTTGCGTTTGGTTTGCGGGAGACATTAAACCAGGATATTTATATATATTTTTTTTTTTTGTAGAGATTCATTCAATTGCATTACACTGTACTTTAATTTGAATTATGTTCAAATGGGGCGGGGGAGGGTGAAATATAACTGTAGTGAAACTTGAAAGATGTGAGTACATAACCGCCAAAGCGTTTTTCAAAGTTAATCAGCGTTAAAGCTCAAGTCTCCTGGACTCTAAATTAACCTGCAAAGTGAGGCTTCAGTGGGCAGACAGCTAGCTTTCTTTATTTTAAACCATTAAAGGTGGGGTAAGTGATTTCTGGTAGCCAATGTTGACATTTAAAAATCACCAAAACAAACACACCCCTCCCCCGAAAGGGTCTTGCCACTATTTTGATAGCTCCGCCCCTCACATACGTGCACACCCCATGCAACGATTACTTCTGTGAAACAAAGCAAAACCAATATTACACCTTGTGTACACCAGATTTTTAGCGAACTCATCATAATAAGTGATGCTGTCTACACTATAGATGTATATAGCCTACATATCTATGGTATACACTGGATGTGACATGACACGACAAATCCCAGACAGAAAACTGCTGCTGCGTTCTATTTATGATGTACTGACACAAATTTCAAATGGTTTTCAATGGTCGCTTTGTCGTGTCCATTCAAAGTCCTTTTAAGATGAGTCATGTCACTCGGCGGCCATCTTTAAAGCCCCTCTCGGGGGTGCAAGTGCAACTCCTATCTCTTTGAATGGGTCAACATCAAATTCTCCAAAAATGTTCACTAAACTTCCTATTACATGTCGTCCCCTTGGAATTATAAGGTTCTATCTGACATTTGTCAAAATTGAGTTATTCACATATTCTTAATCTGTGACAATTTATTTACATTGTCTTTTTTTATTTTAAGTTGTGTACATTTTGGGATTTTTTTATTGAAAAAACAAAAAGGTTCTATCTACAGAAGTCTATGGAACACAAAAACTTTGAAGCTCAATATCTCAAAACTACTCAGAACGCAGATAGAACCTAATTCTAAGGGGACGATGTCATATTTGAAATCACCAAAGAAGCCTGACAACAGCTGTAATGGAAAGCGCTCTCTCCTCCACATCATGAGTAGACACGCCCCTTAATGCTGATTGGCTACAAGTTTGTTTTGCTACTTGGCCTGGATCAGTTTTCTAAAGCATTTTTGAAAAATCGCTTACCCCACCTTTAAGTGTCCAGCATCACCCAAAGTAAATATGCATTAAAGTGCTATTCTTATGTTTGTATTTATTTAGCTTTTACATTTTTACTCGCGTGCAAAGATTTCACACAAAGAGTCAAGACCGAAGCATCTGCTCGTATGATGTTTAAAACTAAATACGTCAATGTGAAATATTGGCTCAAGCCGACAGCAGTCAGAATTATAACGTGCAAACTCCCACGAAGCTTTATTATTATTATTATTATGAAATGATATCAGAATTTCACTGTGTTAATCGTTCACGAGAGACTGAATGACAAATGTTTGTTCTGCTGCCACACAGAGTCTAACTCATCTAACATAAGCTTGGTTCCAAAATGTAGCTTATTTTTTTTATTCAAAATTGTTTTAGAATAACAATTCACTCGCTGGGATTCATTCATTGAAACGAGCAGAATGACTCATTCGTAGAGCCGTTCTTAAATAAACGATCACAAACTCAAAGCATCACTTGCATAACGCAACAAGCTACAGGACAATGCTTTTACAAACAGCTAACAGAAATGAGTTCTGTTCGTGCATGAATAATGAAGCCCAGTTTTTTTATGTATCCTTCCTCTATTGTGTACAATTGATATTTATAAAATGACATTTTGCTTAATAATAATTCAAGATTCTTTGTTTATTTGATTGTTTTACACTGTTTTTTTTGTTAAGTTCAGAGCAGTCTCCTGAAGCGTGTCTGATCTAGATCAAGCACCCCCTTCTCTCAAGAAACACTACTTGTTTTTTAAGTTTGTTGCAGGTCATTTTCTAATGCTATAATGTTCAAATGTGCTTTTACAGTTGTATTTCAAACTAAGGAAACGACTTGTCCTCGTCCGTGTGTCATTAGAGCCTCTTTGTAAACATGACAGAATGTGCCAAACTGCAGTATGATGTCAAGTATTTACATTTACATGATATCACAGTGACAGATACAATAATACCAATGACTCGTTCTGTTGCCTCAAGTATTTTATTCCAGAGCAACGAACGGTAACACTGCTGGTTTAAAGGGGGTGTTTTTCATTTGCATTTTCATATGTCTATACACAAAAAAATCTATAGGCCTTTAAAAGCAACTGTATAAATAAACAGAAGAGAGTAACTATGAATTTAAAGATTGTTTGAATCAAATAATTCCATAATTTCAAATCATTCTGTTGTGAATCATCTGTATCTCCCATTTAAGAATTTAGTGCCTTTTTTGGACTGTAGACTGTTCTATAAGTAAGTATATTATAGTATATATAACTTTTTGTACAGTTTCTTTGTTTAAAATGACTTTTTTTAAAACTTGTGTTTTATTTTAGTATTTTATCTTCTGGAAAATAAAGGTATATTGATGACCAGCCATGTGATTTTATTCTTCAAAGAGTTTGAAGATTGTATACAAGATCTTCTACGATTTCATGCAGACATTTAAAAGGCAAGATAATAAAATAATAAAGTTTATTACTCTCACCATTGCGATATAAAATCTTCATAATTCATTTTTGTCATTACTTTGATCTGCAAAATAAATAAACAAATAACAATTTGATCATAAATTACTCGTTCCAAGAAGAAAGTTAATAATAATACAAAGGTACCAAACCAAGAGAAAATGCAGAATTATCTCACCATAATAACAGTTAAAACAATCCTTAATGAATAAAACAGTCTGGAGCTTTTAATCTCCATAGGTAAAACCCATCTCGCCTTCCTACTGTATATAAAATCATGAAATGAATCCATCAGTGTCCTGATTTTTCTAAGGAACAACCACATGCACATACTCCCTGACATTGGGTTCAGATAAACAGGGCACTTTGTGATATTAAAACCATTAAAAAAACGAATAATACCAAAAATACTGCTTACCGAGGCTGAAAATACATTTCTAAAATGGGCTTTTCGAACACTAGGAAGGCACTATGTAGTGTAGATTTGAGTAAATCAGGTGGCAGTTACATCCCTGCAAGTATTAGTGTAGTGTTTCAGTGCCATACCAATACTGTCCTCCGTACACGTCCATCAACAATGATGCATTTCCCTCAGCTAACCCAAGACTTCCTGTTTTCACCCTTGCGTGCTCCAGCTTCTCCTTTGGCCATCGCTGTAAGGGCTGCCAGGTTGGGACTAGATCCCGAGAGGTTCTGCTTGTGTTTCTGCCTCAACCGTTTAGCGGTACCCGACGCTTTCACGACCCGATTTGCTCTCACAAGAACCCCGTAACCAGGGTTGCAGTGGAAGTAATGGCGACCGCCAACCGAACCATCGTTTTTACCTGGAAATGAAGAAAAGCATAATTATTTGGTGCATACAAGAGAAGAACATCTGAAAATTAACAGTCCAATGATCTTGCGATTAGACATCATTTCTAATAATTGGAAAAGTTGGTAAGTGGACCACTGTGTAGTTTATGCAAGTGTACATTTCGTAAAAAGGCACATAGTGAGCAACATTTTCAATCATACACAACTACGAGTCAAAAGCATCATTTTCATCTAGAAATGTTTTGTGGTGGATACGAGAAGATAACCATGCGAATCACTGGTCCTTTGATCATACAATTAGAAGTCATTTCTAATAACTGGAATAGTTGGTTAGTGCACCGCTGTCTATGCAAGTGTAAACTAGTCCACAACATGTAATACCTTGCACCAGAGCTGCATTTCCCAAAACCATCATAAGCTTAAGCAGATCGTAGAAGCCATTGGCTGCAATGGAACATGTCAATTTTGCAAAAACTTTCATATAAATCGCAAAAAAGTTTTCACGCTCACATTCACGCTCATATTTTTTAGGCACTTTGAAAAAGGAATATTTCACAAAACTGCAATGGAAACCATTTTTTCAATTTACAGGTCACCCAGCGTATGTTAAAACACATGATCATTCTTTAATGTAATATAACCTCCAAGAAACACTTCATATGAGGCCACTCCCAGATATAAGGGGCTTTCCTTGCCATTCATTCTTGGATAATATTAATAAAATATCGCACATCTGTAATGAAAACGCAGCTATTGGCACCAATGATGCTTTTGGGATACGTAGCCCTGGCAAGTACTGCAAGATGTACTATAGTTATGCATGCAAATGCTCCTTAAAAACAATATTTGCAAATCCATTGTCCAAGAAACACTGGTCAAGAGGTTACAAGTTCTTTCCAATGACTGGAATCTGATATGCATGTCAGTATTATTGTAGACTACTGATGTATTGATCTACTGAAGTGAAAGAGCATTACCAACCTGCTGGAACATCAAGTTCCACTCCAACCCAAACACCCTTTGCAAAGTCAGTTGGTCCTACGTAACGAACGGTTCCAGTTTTATTGGTGCCCACAGTGACGTATTCCCCCTCCTTCAGCCAGTCGGGAGTCTCAAGACTTTCCTCTGAATCAGAAATGATCTCCAGTCTTTCTTGAGACTCGCTCAGTGCAGATGAAACGTTAATTTGTTTAGTTTTACCCTCTTCCTCTTCTTCATTCAGGATCCCTTTGAAAGACTTTAGGCCAGAGGTCTTGACTCTGTGGATTTGGAAAGGGTTGGAGGTGGGAGCAGGAGTGAGTTTGACGTTTTGTTCAGGTCTTGATTGTTTGGTAGGCACTAATGGCTTAGCTTGCTTTACTGGTACTGATGGATCAGCTGTTTTTGAGGCAACTGGTGGTGCTAATGGTGTAGATAATGGGGCTGAACAAGATGATTGGCCAGATGAAGAGACGTTGGCTCCAGAGGCTTCTTGAGGTAAGGAATCAGAAACACTGAGGAGTTTTCCAGGAGATGTATCTAGAAGAGACACTTGACCATGTTCTTCTGATGTCTGGGATTCAGTAGGTGGCTGTTCTCCAAGTTCTAGGTCGGCTGGTTCACGTTTTGACTGATGCTCCGGGGATGTGCTGCTTGTTGGCACAAACTCTGTTTTTGGTTCACTCTTTTTGGAAGAAGAGTCTATTTTGGCCTCTGTGCTGTCGATGAGAGGAGGATCAACATTCAAGGCCTCTGAGAGAGTCACTATGGAGAGACTTGTGGAGATGTATCCACTTGAGACATCGCTGAGGGAGCTGTTTGATGAATCACCAACTGGACTTTGCTTGGGGTCTTCAACCTCTACAGGAGCAGGAGGTGAAATCTCCTCAATCTCCAATGGAGGAATAGGAGATAGAGACTCTTTGAGCCCTGGAGAAACAGAAAGAGGTGGAGCCTCTCTGACCTCTGTAGAAACAGGTGGAGATAGAACTTCCTCATCATCTGGACAAACAGATAACGGTAGAACCTCCTCAGCCTCTAAAGGAGGATTAGGAGCTGGAACTTCCTCATCTACTGGAGGAACAAATGCAGGTAGAACCTCCTCAGCATCCAAGGTAGAATTAGGAGGGGGAACCTCAACCTCTGGAGGAACAGATGAAAGTAGAAACTCAACCTCACCTCCTGGAGGAACAGATTGAGGTAGAACCTCCTCAGCATCCGAGGTAGAATTAGGAGGTGGAACCTCAACCTCATCTACTGGAGGAACAGATCGAGGTAGAACCTCCTCAGCATCTGAAGGAGAATTAAGAGGAGGAACCTCAACCTCTGGAGAAAGATTAGAAGGTAGAACTTCCTCAACCACTGGAGGAACAGAAAGAGGTGTAACTTCTTTAGGAAGTAGAATCTCCTCCTCATTTTCTGAATTTGGAGTTTCCATTGCATGGCTCTGAGGAGATCATACAGATCAAGCTAATTAATAATATACACAGTAATAAAAGCAACTTTTAGGTTTCCCACAATACCACATCACCAGATACTGTTCACCATACTAATAAGCAGCTGCATGGAATACATGTAGACTTACTATCTGGATGTCAGACATGGTTTCTGAGGATATGGTGGATGCTTTAGTGATCTTTACTTTATCAGGAATAACCGGAAAAATGGGCACAAAGGAAGTAGATTCTGATTCTTGAGTGGTTTCTTTTGATGGACCCTGTGGAGCCTTCAAAAAAAAAACCTTTATTTTACTATACGTGTTTTTTACAGTACCATTCTGGGCAGTATAAAATAACCACATGGGTTAAAGAAAGGTTAGGGGGAGATTAATGGTTAGTTATTACTCAGTTATTGTAATTGCTTTAGTAAGTAGATAGTACGTACACATGAAACAGGACTGTAAAATAAAGTGCTACCATAAAATGCATCCAAATGTTTTCAACTACACAAGTTCAGACAAAAATTGTTTTATATAAATATAAAAATATTATTACTATTTAAAAAAAACATATCATACCAAACAAATATACATTTTATTTTTCAGGTTCTAACTGAACAGACTTACCAGTTCATAGCTGTTGATGTCTTCAAGACTGGCAGATTGCACAATTATACGGGGCAGGTTCTAGGTGAAATTAAAGGGTGAAAATATTATCAAGTGTTTCACCAGGAATATCTGGTAAAACCAAAAATAACGCATTTTGCAATACAACTTGATGAATATTATTTTACTGGTTTAATGGTTTTATATATTATTTTTATTATTGCCTATAAAAAGCTAAATAATTTAAATACACATGAAACATAACCCTGAACTCAAAATGTAAAAATTAACATAATTCAGGACATTGTGTGGTAATCACTGCTTCTAAATCTAGAAATGTTTCCTGAAGTACGAGCCTCAGAAGGTGTTGCTACCTGCTCACAGACACCAGGAGGCGCCGTCTCTTTCTTCTCCTCTTTTTTGGACAACAGAGTCTTGAACATCTTGGGTACTGGAGATACTATAGCTTTCACTGGGGAGAAATAAGATGCAGCAAATCCTGAGAGACCTGCAGGAACATGGGTTTGAGGAGCAGCAGAAGAGAGAAAGATGGAAAGACAGAAGAAAAGCAGAGGAGAAATGAGCAGGGAACCCATGAGAGTAAAAAAATAGTGCAAAGCATGAAAAACAGATCAGCACCTTCAATGAAAGCACAGTGGCCAAATGAAGCGCAAACACTTTTTACCAACCCGTTTTACTCAATAGCATTTTGATGACATGCACCAAACAACTGCTGCAAACACAAACCTTTAATAAGCGCCATGCAGTGCTGGTTAATGCATAGGCCAGTGGGTCAAATACAGTAACAACTTTCAACTTCTTATCTGAAGTGCCACTTGCTTGCTAAGGTGTTGCTAAGTTGTTCTCAGTGCTTTTAACAAGTTGCTATTGTGTTTTGTATGTTTGCTAAGGTGTTCTGTTGTTTTTTCTGGTTTGTTGCTGTTGGCGTGTAAAACTCTGGAGTAAAGTCAAACAGGTAATGCAAGCTCCGTCTCACCTGTGAAGTGAAACGTGGACAGCAGAAGAGGATGAGGACAGTTACCTGGCTCTGATTTTTGATTTTCTACTGACGCTGAGTGAGATGCACTCTTTGTGGCTGATTTTGGTGTAGAAATCTCCTGCCGACCGTCCCAGCCACTCTACAGAAAGTCAAAGCACGGATACAAACCATCAGTAAACAAGCTCAACTTCTGGATGGACAGCAAATAACTAATAAAATGAACCTGAAAATGAAACAAAGACACAAATACTATACAAATCAGAGTATCACAGTAATAAGTCACTGCTTGCTGTTCGTAGTTTCCCAAAACAGTGACCAGTGTTGGGGTAGTAACGGATTACAGTAACTATATAACTTTTTTGGGTAACTAAGTAATGTACCGCATTACACTAATAATATTGGTTACTACACTACTTTACTAGACTATAGGAACGCGCTTTCCTGCGGTACACATGCCGTGTTTGCCTGTGTGTAAAGTTCTGGGCCGGGTTTCCCGATAACGATTGATCTTAGCGCTTAAGAGTGATTTCTTCGAGTAATTTTACGATCGTTCGTTATTGTTTGATGTGCGTTTCCCAACATTGCACGTAAAGCAATTGCACAGCTGTGCTTCAAGTGCTATGTACGTTTGTCAAGTGCTGAAATGTCATCTTATAGACAGTTTCATCGGGCGCACGCGCCTGGCCCTAAGTTAACAAAACGCAGTTAAAGTCACGGTAATGAGTAGACTGAAGTTGGGCTCAGGTGGTTGTGATGTGGGATGTGTTTCCCATACATTTAATTATTTTTGGAGACTCGCCACGATTTTAAATCCAAACAATTTTCCAAAAAGCTTTGTTGAATAAACATGAGCACACACTGCACATTTAAAAATATAATATAATAATTCCTTACATTTATATGTTTAAATATCGAAACGAGACACAGGTGTTTTTATATCACTGTATTTCTGAAGGAAGACTTGATGAAGCAGCGTTTGTGAGCTCAGTGCTGCTTTGTTTACAGCTGTTACCGGGGAAACCTCTATTTCTCACACTTTAAAGCATCTCCTGCTTAACATTTCTTCAATGTTTTATTTTTAACAGTAAAAACCCCTTTAACAAAAAATAAAGTTTGCTTAATTTTCAATATTTTAAAGAAAATCTAAATGAATGTTTTATGCCTTCATTTGATAAACAGAAAAATGTAAATACACAGAATTTCTGAAGGGGAAAAAAAAAACATTTCATAAGGCTATTTTAAGAAATATGTAATAAATGAAGTTGTTTTTATGCATTGAAATAATTACACATGCTAAAAAATCTAACATATGGTGAAGAAAAAAAAAAAATTTAATAGGGCCCTAAACATAATTAAAAAAAAAAACTTTTAATAAATTGCTGTGAAAATGTATAAGTGTTATGATTTAAATTAATTAGACATGCTTTTTAATAAATACAATTAAATTTAACGTAAAGGAGTTGAGAAAAAAATAAAACAAAAAAATGGAATCCAGAAAATTTAAACGGAAAACGGAATTTGGAAAAAATTCAACAAAAAGATTTTTAAAAAGTAAAGTAATAAGTATTGAAGTTACTTTTCAAATGCAGTAAGTAGTAAAGGAATCTCATTACAATTTACAGAAGTAACTAGTAACTAATTAAATCTTTTGAGTAACTACCCCAACACTGACAGTGACATACACTAAGTATGTACTGAACTGTAACACAAACCAAACTATTGGAAATCTGAACTGTTATGCCACTAATTAAGGTGTTTTTCTCTCACTTTATTGTCTTCTGAGTCTTGGCTGCTGGACAGATCTTTCCTACTGCCAGAGAGCTGAAAAATAAACAGCTTATATTTCATTTCTAGTTTAAGTTTAAGCTGATTTAGATGCTTAGAGATGTTGTTCGGGTCTTACCCGGTGGACACTGGATGAACTGAGGCAGCGTTTGGGAAGCTTTCCTTTATCTTTCAAATGCTCCCTCACCGAAACCTCCTGAATTCACAAAAGAATACAAAGATGACATGTTAGTGTATATAGCAAAAAAAACAAGCGTTTATATTCTTATTTGGCACATGTAAAGTAGATGCAACACTGCATATGTACAGGAGCTCATGAGGTATGTCAGACCTGTCTGAGACGGTCCAGCGTGAGGATGTTGTCCACCGCTAACACACTCCGCAGGTATTTCTCGATGGCGGCTTCACTCTCGGCTCCTGGGTTTTCGGTGCTGGCAGCCAGTCGAGCGAGCATCTCTCGGTCCTCAGAGCTCTGAATGTCCTGTCAACAAATGCACAAACCTGTTTCTGGTACCTGCTTCTCATAGACTCATGTACAGTGACATACAAAATCAAGGGTCTTTTCAGAAGAAGTTAGTACTTTTATTCAGCAAGGATGCATTCAATTTATCAAAAGTTAAAGATATTTGCTATTATATTTTATAATGCATTTCCATTTCAAACAAATGCTGATCTTTTGAACTTTGTACTCATTTCTCGTGCAGAAAATCATCATATCAGAACGATTTCTGAAGATCATGTGACACTGACGACTGGAGAAATGATGCTGAAAATTCAGCTTTGCATCACAGGAATAAAATACATTTTAAGATATATTTAAATGAAAACAAATATTTTAAATTGTAATAATATTTCACAATTTTACCGTTTTTTTATCTAATTTTTAATCAAATAAATGCAGTCCTGGTGTGCATTAGAGACTTTTTTCAAAACACCTTGCAACTTCTGAACACTAGTGTGTTTATTATCTAACTCACATTGCGACACAAGAACCGCATGCCTAAACAAGAATAGATTGCTCTTTCACGTACCCCTGGGATATTCGAGACGATCTCAAACGTGACTCCACAGCTGTGAACAGAGCTGCGGTGAGACATTCTCCTCAGCAGACTTTGAGCAAAACCCTGCAGGAAGAGATCCGATCACTAAAAGAGCAGTCGATAAGAAACACAGAGGTATCTTCATCAGTCACACCTGTCGTCCGGTGAGGTTCACACAGATGCGCTTGCGTAGCACCAGCTGCATGTGCGCGGGATGACTGAGCTGAACGATGGCACGGACGGTGAGGTAAATCCTGTGATCCGGCCCCGTCGCTCGATTCAGCTCAGGGCTGTCGTGAACGGTGCAGTCCCATGATGCCTCTGCCTTCACCTGTGGGAAGAGAGACAACTTCATGTGACATGGAATATCCTGGTTCTTTGTTTGGTTTTTTTACCGATAGTCTCCTCACCTGATTCTCATAGTGTTTGACGATCTGTAAGTCCATGAAATCATCTTTATCTTCTCTGTCGAGCGCAGCATCCAGACCTCCAGCGAGAGGAGCGGACAGATGATCATAGAAATCATCAGCTGCAGACAGACAGAACAGAGAAATGTTGAGCAGAAATTATGCATACGACAGGGATTCCTAACCATTTTGTCAGCTGAACCCAATGTAAGATATTTATTCAAAGTCCCACTAAGATTTTAAAGTTAATATTTCAATAATTTAGCAACACAAATATTTCAGCTTAAATTTTTTTTTGGATTGGTTTTATTTTAAGTACCGTATTTTCCGGACTATAAGTCGCACTTTTTTTCATAGTTTGGCTGGTCCCCTTATAGTCAGGTGTGACTTATTTATCAAAATTAATTTGACATGAACCAAGAGAAAACATTACTGTCTCCAGCCGCCAGAGGGCGCTCTATGCTGCTCAGTTCTCCTGTAGTCTACACTGAAGACATAGAGCGCCCTCTGGCGGCTGGAGACGGTAATGTTTTCTCTTGGTTGTTGGTTCTAAATAAATGCGACTTATAGTCCAGTGCGACTTATATGTTTTTTTCCTCATCATGACGTATTTCTGGACTGATGCGACTTATACTTATGTGCGACTTATAGTCTGAAAAATACGGTATGCATTTTATATTTTTATAAACTGTATATTAGACGGTGGTATAAATAAATCAGATATATCTTTATAAAGCTGAAATAAAATAAAACTGTTATTATCAGACGCTTTTATCAAAAGCGACTTACAAAATAGGCCAACAGAAGCAATCAATTGTAGTATTAAAATAACTAAAAACAGATCCCAAACTAAAAGCTAAAACTTTATAAATACTACCTATACACATTTTAAAAATAAAATAATTAGAAAGAAATGACAAATGCATACAATTAAAATTTCAAAACTTAACATTTAAAAAAAAAAAAAAAACATCAAAAATATAAAGGGTAATATTTCCTTGGCAACTAACTGAAAATCTAAAACTAAAAAAAATAATAATAATATAAATTAAAAAAATATATATATAAAAATGCCAAAAGCACGTAACATTACCAAAAAAGTAATATTAAATATTAAAAATAAAAAAATTAGTCAATTTAAATATTAATACAAAATAAAATGGTATATAATAATAAAATATAACACGCATTTAAACTAATTACATATTTTATTTTGATTGTTTTTATTTTAACTTTACATTTATTATTAGCATTTCAATTGGCAATAAAGACAATCGTAAGTGATATTTCTGTTCATGTTCCAAATCATTCACACATGCGGTCTATTTCAGGTATGATGCTCCCTTAATAGGCAGCTGCCTATGTAGGAAGTAAACATCCAGGCAGTAAATACAGTAAATATTTACCGCTGAGGTCCAGGAAGATGACCGGGATGTGGGTCTCCATTCCTGGAACAGGAGCCCTGCAGAAACAGGAGGGAGACAGTGAAACTGAATGACCCAAAGAGGATTACAACAAGCAGACTGTGAGATTTCAGGAGTTGGTTATGGTTAGATAAGGCTAGTTCTATGATTGTTTGATAGGAGTGATGTATATGGTGTCACACCACTCCGCTGGGGCTCCTGGGATAGCGCTGCCAGCAGAGGGCACCAGCACAGCGTTTCTCTCCTCCGTCAGCGTCAGACGACACTCCAGCAGCTGCGACTCGCTCTCCACATCCTCTTCGGACTTATCTGTAAGGTCAAACAGAGGTCAAACACGTCTCTCACTTTCCCCAAAGAGGTCAATCTATATTCCACTGATAAAACACATATGATTTATAATGCAGTTCATCTAAATCTCATCTTGCCTTGCTTGCCGACAAGTTTCTGGAGACGTTGGTCCAGATATTCCTGTCGTCCAGTTAGAGCCGTGAGCCACCGGACCCTCAGTCTTTCCAGATCAACCTCCTACAGACACAAACATGCAGAAATATTTCATAAGTTACATTATAAATGTCACTTTTGATGACATTAATGCATTCTTTCTAAACAACAACAACAAAATTGAATAATAGTGTTTACAAATCAGGTTCATCCACATTTCCATTTTTATATCTCCGTGTCTACTCAATATTCAGCAACTTCGTCTCATCCTGATGAATGACTGTGACAACTACAGACATATCATAAACATGGTTTACATATTTCCAATGGCTGAAAAGTCATTACCTGATAACTGTCCACATCTTTATCTCCCACCTTCAGAAATAACAGGAAAACGGAGTTAAGACCTGTACGTCTGAAAACTAAACACGAGCCTAAATGAAAAATAATTATAAACTCAAGCTCACTGAAGACATGTAGACAGTCAGCGTTTAAAAAAAAAAAAAAAGAATAATAATCACAAGCAATAAGACGATGAAACGATAAATAAAAAAAGAAATGCGACATGCATTGTTTTAAGTAATCAAATGTATAAAAACACTGCATATACTGTTTACATTTTCTTTTTAAGATACAATAGTGATTTAATCAGGCAGGGAGAGATTTTCTCTCTTTTGTTGTTTTTTTTTGTTGTGCACACATGTGTTTTCTTTCTCAGCTGTTAGCTTTCACTTAGGACCTAAATGACTGTTTATGAGGATAATTGCAAAGACTTTCTGTGTGTCAAAGGCATTCTGACACTTACACGTGTGTATTTAACCGTTCAAGGCTTATAAAGCAGCAAAATACCATCTTAAAAACACATGCAAATGATGTTTAGCACAGCAACGTCATGTGAGCATGTAACAGAGACTATTATTCATAATGTCTACTGGTATATCACTGTCTTAACTGTGTTTTTAGTGTACATCCCAGGGAACACATGTTAGGAGAAAATTGTTAGTTTGAATGCAATGTAAGTCGCTTTGGATAAAAGCGTCAGATAAATGCATAAATGCACATCTGGTTGTACATAACAGATAATTTTCATTATCATATTAACTATTAAATCATAAAATCTGATTAATCATAGGGTCACTTAGTGTCATTCAATTTTAAATAAAAAAATATATATTTTAGTTTAATGCATACAATGTTTTTTTTTAGGGTCACCTGTGATTTTAGTGTTTGAGTTGGTTCTAAATGCTCTTAAAATGTGCAAACATTCAAACGGTTACTAGTTTAAGATGGGTTATTCACCCTCTGGGTCTCTGTGCTTTTGCCAGATCGAGTCTGATGGACCTCCACATTTCCGATGGAGACGTTGAGCACAGACTCCGTTATCAGAGGCATGGTGCCGGAGTCCTGGACCGAACGAACCTCCACCTGAACACGCCTGGACTGTCCCTGTCACACACACACACACGTCAAACACAAATCAGATCTTCTACAGTGTGTTTTCCACCTCTAATGCCCACACAGACCTGTCTGAGCTGAAAGATTCCTCCTGTGCTGACGTCTTTAGCTGGCTGAACCTCCACCGGCACGAACTCTCCAGCATCATTCAGCTCCAGGATCTGAACCCAGAGCTCCAGCCTGCGCGTCACTTCACTCCACCTCAGATAAAAGCTCCAGTTAAACCCCAATAACACCCTAGTTTGAGCATTACTACACCCAAACGTCAGCCAAACACTTTCCTTTCCACCTTCTTTCATTAATACATAGCCAAAACTTTCTATGAAAGAACATGCATGCATTGTATACGCTTTCGTTATAGAACCATGAGTTAATGTAGCCTCACCTATAACATGTTTGGGATCTATGAATTCATATTTCTATTGTATAAATGTCATATGCTGATACCTATGCAATAGATCAGTGCTGTAAGAATCTTTAATAGTTTTGCATCAACAGCCAATCAAGTTACATATGCAAAACACCATGTCCGAAGACAAGGAGTCGCAAACCTTCCTTTATTATATTATATACAAGTATAACTATTAACTATGCATGTGTACCTCTCTCTGAGAGAGCGAGTCTTTGCCTGAATCACCCCCAGGTCCCAGAGAGCCAGATTCCTGCGTGGATTTGCCTGTTTGTGACCATAAACCTCAACAGCCAATGCACCGTCCATCAGAAACTCCAGAAAGTCTTCAGTCACGGTCACTTCTAGAGTCTACAGATGTAAAAAAAGAGACGTGTGATGACAGACAGTGTCTGTAAAAACACGGAGAGATAGTGCCAATGCAATGCTTTCACCTTGCATTTGTCAAACAGCACCAGAGTCTGCGGCTGTCTGCTGCTGGGGGCCGTCAGACCCACTTCTGGAGCGATAAACACCGGCTCCTGCTGCTCCCAGAAATGATACTGACAGAAAACGAAGTTTGAGAGGTGCTGAGGCAATCCAGTCGCCTGCAACACCTTGATCTGGAAATAAAAACACACTCAACTACGGTTCATAATTATTGCATGTTTGTTCGGAGACGTGCTGTTTTATCTGACCATGCAGGTGAGTTTGCGATCTTGCATCTCTCCGTCTGGACTGCTCTCAGAGCCCCCCGTCTCACGCTCTTCCAGGTCTCCACTCAGACGCTCCACTTCTACGTGAAGACGACCCGCCACCTGAAGACACACAGAACCAATGGCAATCAGTCACTCTTTAATAATCTCTTCTATTCTAATCAATCTGTGTGTGCACACCTCTCCCTTCTGGTTGATGATGGGCACCGTGTACTGCAGCTTGACGTCATACAGCAGACAGGACAGGAAGACGTTTGCCACACCGATCAGACTGTGGTTCTCCTGCTCGTCGAAGAACGGATCGGCACGCTTGAAGTACGAACGCATGGCCTGAGAACAGACAACGAGGATGAGGTGAACACCTTTACACATACTTCATGTATGAAAGTCATGGAAAAACTAATTGTACATTATGTTTCCTTTAAGGGATTCCCAAACTTTTTTTGTCAGCCAAATCTTTGGCCTAAAATATTTACTCGAAGTGAACCCCCTGAGAATTTAAGCTAATATTTTAATAATTTAACAATTTTTTTTTTTTTTTTTTACAGTTCACTGATGTCACATGACATGCAGGTAAAAAACAATATTTTATATATGTATATTTATGTTTGGATATGAAAAAAATATTTGTTTTCAAACTAAAATTACTTTATAATCCATATTTAAATGCTTATTTTCTAAAATATTTTCTTTATTTATCTCTAGCTTTTCAGACAAAACACTAGTCTCAAGCCAGAATATATATATATATACGAATATATATAAATAAATACATACATATATATATACACACACACACACATACATATATACATATATATACACATATATATATATATATATATATATTATATATTTATTTAACCACCATACCCATTTTACTGTATTATTTTGATTGTTTTAAAATTAAAACTATTATTTAGATATTTAATGCTTAGATTGTTACCTCCATTAAAACATAACATAATATTAAGCAAAATGTATAGAAAAAAATTATATATGTAACTGTTATGAATTACACTGGATGGTTGATTTTACTAATTCTTTTATCACGCAAAGTATACTTAGGCTCATATTAATTGAGAGACTTAAATATTTGTTTTTAAATATAATTTTTACATAATAAAATGTACACTTACAACCTCATATAAACTGAGAAACTTATATATTTGTATTTAAATTTAATTTGTTTTATAAGAAAATGTATACTTAAAGCCTAATATTAATTAAGAGACTTCTATATTTTTTCCTAAATATAATTATTTTATTATATAATTTAGACTTTCAGTTTGTGTAGCCTCAAATTACTTTTGAGATACATTTCTAATTAAAATTAAAACTTAAAATTTCAAATAAAATAACGAAGGTAAAAAAAAAACGTATTGAATAATCTAATGTTAAAAATAAATTACATTATTCAAATATAAAAACAAATGCAATTTTAATTACATAATAACAACAACAACAATAATAAATGCTACATTAATAGCTCCAATAATTGCTGCTGGTGTAAAAACACAGTATGGTAATTGTGATGAATGTGATTGGACATACAGGATCGTCCTCGTCGTAGTCTTTCCACTCCTGGTAGAGCTCTCTCATGTCCACCAGCCGGTTCTCCATCTTCTCCATGGACCAGATCTGCTTCCCTTTGCCCTTCCTCCGGACCTCCACGGCGGGCTCGCTCAGAACCGTGTCCCGCTGCGCTCCAGAAATGTTTAATGTTTAAATCACCTCCTCTGACTGCTCACCTTTACAGACTAAACCTAAACTCACAAAGAACTATTTCTGGCTGATGAAATACATTTTAGAATTAATGATAATTAAAAAAAATTTGTATCGTTTAATGTTTGGGGTTGGTACGATTTGTTAATTTTTTTAAGTTGTTTTCTTCTGCTCAACAAGGCTGCATTCATTTAATAAAAAAATACAGTAAAAACTGTAATATTGTGAAATATTATAACAATTTAAAATAAATGTTTTCTATTTGAATATATGTTCAAATGTAATTTATTTCTGTGATGCACCGCTGTATTTTCAGCATCATTCCTCCAGTCTTCAGTGTCACATGATCTTCAGAAATCATACTTATATTCTGATTTACTGCTCAAGAAACATTTCTGATTATTAGTTGTGCTGCTTCATATTTTTGTGGAAACCGTGAGATTTAGAAACAATCTAAAATTCAGATGAACAGCATTTATTTTACACACATTTTTGTTACATTATAAATGTCTTTAATTTCACTTTAATGCAACCATGCTGAAAAAAATATGATTAACTTTCTATTTTCTATCTATTTTCTTTATTATACAATTATTTATATATAAACAGACCTCTAACACTATTCTATCAGTTTTCTTTTTATTATTATATTTAAAAGCCCTTTCTTTGTCTTCTGTGTTAAGCTAACTGAGACTTGTTAAAGCACTTATATATAATTTCTTTTTTGTTGTTCTACAGACGGTGATAAATATGTGATCTAGTTCACAGTTTCCTGAGAATGATTTACGAAGCCTTGCTTGTTGACTGAATCACGTAAATGAATCAATCTTTCCTGACCTTGCGGTTGGCGTTGAGGTTTGCAGCCGGGATCTGGAGTGTGACTTTATATTCGGTTTTCTTGTTGAGCTCTTCAGCGATGAATCCAGCCTCCTGAACCAGCAGATTGGCCTTCACGATCTGCTCTTTCAGCTTGCGCAGGCTTTGATTCATCAAAGCTTCCCTGAACAGAGACACAGAGACATGATATGGAGTACCAGTGTTGGGGTAGTTACTCAAAAAATTGAGTTAGTTACTAGTTACTTCTGTAAATTGTAGTGAGATTACTTTACTAGTTACTGAATTTGAAAAGTAACTTCAATACAATACTTTACTTTTTTACATTTTTTAGGGAATTTTTTCAAAATTCCATTTGAATTTTTCTGAATTCCATTTTTTTTTTCTGTTTTACTTTTTTCTCAACTCCTTTTTAATGGTTAAATTTAATTGTATTTATCAAAAAGCATGTCTAATTAATTTCAATCATAATACTTATACATTTTCACAGCAATTTATTACAAGTGAAAAAAAATAATAATACATGTTTAGGGCCCTATGAAATTTTACATTTTTTCTTCACCATATGTTTGATTTTTTTTTAGCATGTGTAATTATTTAAATACATAAAAACAACTTCAATTATTACATTTTTCTTAAAATAGCCTTTTTCCCTTCAGAAATCCTGTTGTGTATTTACATTTTTCTGTTTATCAAATGAAGGCATAAAACATT
Organism: Carassius gibelio; assembly: GCF_023724105.1. Classification (NCBI taxonomy): domain Eukaryota; kingdom Metazoa; phylum Chordata; class Actinopteri; order Cypriniformes; family Cyprinidae; genus Carassius; species Carassius gibelio. The sequence continues at coordinate 26,492,461 of NC_068390.1, forward strand.
CATTTAGATTTTCTTTAAAATATTGAATATTAAGCAAACTAAATTTTTTGTTAAACAAAGGGGATTTACTGTTAAAAATAAAACATTGAAGAAATGTTAAGCAGGAGATGCTTTAAAGTGTGAGAAATAGAGGTTTCCCCGGTAACAGCTGTAAACAAAGCAGCACTGAGCTCACAAACGCTGCTTCATCAAGTCTTCCTTCAGAAATACAGTGATATAAAAACACCTGTGTCTCGTTTCGATATTTAAACATATAAATGTAAGGAATTATTATTATTTTTAAACGTGCAGTGTGTGCTCATGTTTATTCAACAAAGCTTTTTGGAAAATCTTTTAGTTTTAAAATCGTGGCGAGTCTCCAAAAATAATTAAATGTATGGGAAACACATCCCACATCACACTAATACAGACTAATACAGTTAGAGAGTGTGTGCGGCCGGCTCTCACCTCTCGTCAGTGGACTGGCGCAGTGGGCTCTGAGACGACCCCAGGCTGGTGTTGAGCTGCTGTTGCTGCGTCTGCAGCTCTGTGGACAGACGTCTGCGCAGCTGCTGCAGCTCCTGCTCGTACATCAGCCGCTGTCGCTCCAGAGCCGAGCGCTTCTCCTCCTCATGCCTGCGCTCCAGAGAGTAAAGCATCGACTGCAGCGGCTCTGAGACACACACACACACACACACACGCATCTCACTTATTCAAAACTAAACTATGCTTTAAGCTTAGGATACATCTTAGTCTTCCTTTGTAAATTAAGATCCCATCCAGTGCTGTTGTTCTTTATACATTGCTTTTGTTGTTTTGGTTTTTATATTTATGAATTTATCTTTTTTTTTTTTTTTTTTTTTTTTTCTCTTCTTGTGCAGTAACATAATATCTTTTGAGATGTACATGGTTTGCATGAAAGAGTTGGATACTAAAAAGATAAGTTGGTCAAAATCAGGGGCGTGTCTAGGGGGAGGCAATGCCTCCCCTAGGATAAGCCTTGCCTCCCCTGAGAAATTATCTGTCCCTCTGATGATAAATTAAAACTTAAAAGTGGATTGTTTTGTGCATATTTTTCCATAGCTTGCAGATGGGTCTGATCCAACAAAATCCAGTTTGGCGCTGTTTGACAGTGCGCGCTTCGGGGGTAGGCGCTCAGAAAAAGTGCATCATGTGAGAACAGAACGCTAATTGAAATGTTTACCTGGCAGAACTTTAAAGCAGTGGCGTGTCCAGAATGGTGGCAAAAAAATGAGATTTGCCACCACAAAACAGCGTATTGGATCGAAGTGCATTGACAGCTGAACAGCTTGATTTTGTCCTCGATTTCTGCCGAGGGTAGGATGTTAATAGTTTTGGTTGTGGGCGATAAAAATGTCTCTACAATCTGCTTTCGAAGAAATATCATTGCATTGTGTGCTGCGCACATTCTATCAGCTGCAGTTCTGGCCCAGCGGGATTAATATACTGCGACATACATTAACATCACAGTTAACTCATTCACATTTTTTTGCATATGTCTAAATCCTTACTGGTTATTTAAACGTTTAATTCGTTCGTGTCCTTTTCTGACGTGCGGTTTTTCTGAGCACAAAGTGCGGCCCGAAAACGAAAAAGACCTTCGAACTGAGCCTGATGTAATTGCTAAGTTATGTTTTGTGCTAATACTTTCAAAACACACAAGGTTTATGTATAGACTATGTTTAAAATGAAAGTAAACAACTGAAATAAACAGATGCATATATGAATATTAGAGGCGCTCAGGTCTTAAAGGGACAGTAGGCTACATGCTGCCGTGTGAATTAAAGGGATAGATCACCCTAAAATTTTATTTCTGTCATTGTTTATACACTCACATGTTGTCCAAAACCTATATTAACTTCTTTCTTGTGCTGAAAGCAAAATAAGATATTTTGAAAAATTAGGATAACCAAACAGTTGCTGGTCCACATTGACTTTTATAGTAGGGGGGAAATTACTGTGGAAGTCTCATTCAGAATTTTTTTCTTCACTATTTAAATTTTTGGGTGAATTATATGTTAATGAAACAACAAACACACAGAGAAAAATCAATACTCTATACTCGTGACTGAAAAACTTTAATTCAGTTGCTTTAATAGGATTCAGTGTATATAGTTTTTATTTTTATGTTTGTTCATTAATTTTTTTTTAATGCTCCTGCTAAATACACCCCTTGTACCTGAAAATGAAGCACTTTATTTGTATATAATCTGTATTTGTAATGTTTATCTTTGTTCTCATTTTTTAATAACAAAGATAAAATAATGACAAAGATTTTAATCCATACTCTTTGGCCTAAATATCTGCCACACTCTTTCATATTTTGTTACCTTAAAAGGCTTTATAATAGGGAAATTAGTTTGGCTGTGATGCTCAAACAGCTAGCAAAATAGAAAAACCAACATGACAAATATGATAAAATCTTATCCATATTGTTCGATTTTTATTATATCACCCACCCCTGAGGGAGACCAAACCCATACAGACTCCAACCCCCCATAAAATAATAATAATATTTGCCTATGGCAAGCACCACTAATAAAAATTAAAAAAAACTATATTTAAAAAAAGTTATGTTGCCTCTGCTAATAATATCATAATTGAAATTCTTATAGTTTTACAAAAATAGCTTTTATTTCAACTCTCTAAATCTCCTGACACCCTGTAGCCTAATATATTTCTAGGCCTACATGTTTACATTTATATTCATTCATTTAGCAGACACTTTTATCCAAAGCCACTTACAACCACAGAATAACATTCAAATACTGTTCTCATACTGTTCAAATGAGAATATCACAAAAAATTTTTTTACCTGGGGCTGCATTCACAAAGAAACTTATAAGAGGCTACAAGTAGCTCCTAACTGGTGAATTTAAGAGAAACTCTTACAAATAATGACTGCTAATGTGTTTTACTAGGAGTAATTCACGAAGCATTTCAGCCCTAAAAGTAGCATCTACTTCTGGACCAGCTTAAAAGAAGAAACAAATTAATTAACCTCCTGTCTATACAAATGTGAAGATTCATTTAAAGAACTCTCTTGTCCTTCTCGGTAACCTACTTGTGTAACACGTCTTCTCACAAGCAAACACCTGTCACTCATTATCAGGCAAACACCGTGATCTGTTATATATATGAATCTGTTATATCTGTTGACCTGGTTTTTATGTGATAGCCCTATAGTCTAATAGGGGCCCTGTGCCTATCTCTGGGTTCCTGGCTTAGAAAAAGATATGCATTAAAAAAGATTGTGTGTAATATAGCTTAATTTTGTGCCGATATTTTCAGTTGTCTATGTTGCCCCCCCAAACAAGCCAAATGCCCCCCCAAACATGACATCCTGGTAACCCCTCTGGTCAAAATGCAGAGAAAGAGAATTGCTATATTTTTAGCAATAGCCAAAAAACAAAAAACAAATTGCATGGGTCAAAATTATAGATTTTTATTTTATGGCAAAATTCATTAGGATATTAAGTAAAGATCATGTTCCATGAAAATATTTTGTAAATGTCCTACTGTAAATATATCAAAACCTAATTTTAATAGCAATATGCATTGCTAAGAATTAATTTGAACAACTTTAAAGAAACTTAAAAAAAAACTACTTTTTCTTTTTTTTGCACCCTCAGATTCCTGATTTTCAAATAGTTGTATCTCAGACTAATATTGTCCTCCTAACAAACCAAATACTTTAATATGTTTTATTTATTTAATAATAAAGGTTTTAGTGTCAACATACTGTATCATGGAAAAACTGTCCATATGAAAAGATGGAAGATATTATTTTAAATATAATTTGCATACTTTTATTTTAGAAATGAATACAAATTACACAACACACACAATACATGCATCTATAAAGATGGAAGTGTTGAGTGTTAAATATGTTTAAATGCTGGAAGAGGAAAAAAAAAATGTCCATGAGACATGAGAAATATTAGTGGATATTTTTGTTTACATGGACTCTAAAAAGTATTTCTAAAAAAGAAAAAGAAAAAAAAAATAGAATAAAGAAGAAAAAAAAATGCAATAAAGAATTTCTCAAATCTGTTAATTCTAAATCTGTTCAAAAGCCTGAATACACATTTTGTGTGATGTTGTTCATTTTAATAAAAAAAATTACTAAAAAAATAAAAATCATGATACATGAGAAATGCTAGCAGATTTTTTGCTTACAATTCTTTTTTATAAAATTGTAAAAAAAAAAAAAAAAAGAAAGCCAAAAACTCTTTGACACACATTTTAAGGTTCATTTGATGTAATTCAATAACAAAAATATATATTGACGGATATTATTGTTTACACATGTTCTCTAAAAAGTCTTTCTAGATAAAAAAAAAAAAAAAATCTATAATAAAAGAAATGATTCTCATTTTGTTGTATCCATTTTTCATTCTATATGACAAATATTAATAGTTATTTTTGTTTAGACATGCTCTCAAAAATAGGCATGGTGATTAAAAATGTAATGCAACTATAACATTACAGAAGAATACACTGGTACAACTGCCACCGAATTAAAAACGTAGCACTGTTCACCTTCTCTTGGATCTCAAAGTGTTTTTAAGTCATTTGTAATACGTAAAGCAGCCCAGAATCAGCTTTAAAACAGGTTCAGATAGTAACAGGCTGTCTGTTGTGTCTCTTACCGTCGTTTCCCAGCGCTTTCATCATGACTTCTGTCTGTGCCGACTCAAAACTGAAGCTGTTGTCACTGGAGGCGTGACTGAGACGGTCTACATCCACATCCAGAGCCTTTGTCGTACACCCCTCCTCATCCTCAACACCAACACGATACACATTCGACACGCTGAGCCTGAGAAACACAGAGGGAACCCTACAGTCACTACACACTCACACACACACACTTTTCAGGGGTCGTTAGAGGAGAGCACATACTAGATGATATCATTAAGATTTTAATCAAGCACAGTGATCAATCATCGAACCAATGAGAAACATCTAAACTCAGCACTGACCTGAAGAAGTGGTTGTTTCCCCAGAGGATTCGATCCCCATGATGCAACTGGACGGGGGACGAGACCACAGTGCCGTTCACAAATGTGCTGCACACAGAGACCGACACATACACACATATCCTTACATACTATCACTAGCTACAGAGCAGAGACAGACTAATGCATAGTTATGATTACAATTTATTTACAATTATTTATACAATTGTTTTTTATTATCTATATATATATATATATATATATACACACACACACACACATTTGATATTAATTTGATTTATAATGAATATATAAACAAAAATATGGATGAATAAATACAATTAAATAACATTTTTTTCGATTGTTATATACTGATAATTAATGTGCACTAATGATTTTGCATAAAAAGTGCACTATTAGCGCAGATAACATTAATTAGTGCACATAAATAATGCATTGTTGTGCAAACAAATTCAGTACGTAGTGCATTATTTGATTATATAAATGGAGTATATAATGCAAATGGTGCATTATTAGTGCAACACAGTGCAAATAACTTTTTTTACTAGTGCAAAATACATAATGCACTGTCAGTGCAAATATATATTGAGTAAATAGTGCAAATAAATAAATCTTCTGATTTCAGCATAATTTACATTCAGTGTTACTTCAGTATAATTGAGACACTATTATAGTTTTTATTAATATTTAGAATTGTTTCGAATTTAACATTTAGTTTTTATTTTTATCATTTCATTTAGTGAATCTAATTTGTGTAATTTTGTTGTGCGCTTTTGTCATTTTTATTAGTTTATAAATAAATCACAGATATAATTTAAGAACATTAAAAATGTTTATATATTTTTTAAATTTCAATATCAGTTTTTAGAAATGTTTATGTCAGTTTTAGATATTTTAATAGTTATTTAAAGTTCAGCTTAATTAAATAATTTCAGAAATCAACTAAATAAATAATGTTTTAGTAATACTCTTAGAAATCATTTTAGATTGTTTTGTGTAGATTTCACAGTTTTGCGTGTAATACTCCACTTGCCTCAGTCTCTCTCTCTCTCTCTCTCTCTCTGTGTGTGTGTGTGTGTGTGTGTTTGTGCGTGTGAGAGAGAGATTACCGAGCGTTTCTCTTCGGGGTGAGCGTGACTCCCGTCTCTAGGTTGATGTCTATAACACAATGCTCCGGTTGAATTGCCAGACCACACAACTGAATGTCCTGAGAGTCTGCAGAACCCACACGAGTGTGTTCCTGCACAAACACACACACGTCAATCAAAATACAACACCTCGTCCACACCAAACTTCACCAAACAAATATTACAGCTGACAGTCAATCAACCGTTTCTACATGCAAGCAGATGAATAGTTTCAGAAAACATATTCCAGCGGAGACCGTGACGCTGATCTTCATTAATGTGTGTCTGTACCTTTAAGTAATAGAGGAGCAGCTCGTTGAGGGCGGGGTCAGCGTTCAGGTTGACCAGGAAGCATTTATCATCAATGACTCTGATCCCAGACGACTGCAGAGAAATTCCCAAACTCTCCAGCTGCTTCTGTCGCTCCTGAAGAGCCAAACACACTTCCTGAGGGCTTTAAAATCTCTTAATATGCACAAGATCCTGACAAAACCTGCATGTGGTGATATGCTGACAAATACAAATAACCGATCAACAACTACACACTGAAATAGTATTTTCTTGTAAAACACTCTCCACAATTTTTTTGTTTCATTTACAGTTTAAAAAAATTATTTAGTCTTTCTTAAAATTTTCATATTTATTTTCATTAGTTACTTAGTAATTTTTTGTGAAATTTACAAGCAATTTCTGAGGAAAAAGTAAATCCTGCAACATTTTTTTTCTTGTACAATTAAACAACTATACAAAAAAAAAAAAGTACAAAATGGGCCTGAAAATGTAAAAATATTTATTGATGGAAAACATGTATTTTTAGGGTACAAAATGTAAGAGAAATAGTTAGCAACTATTTATATATAAATGCTACTATATATATATATATATATATATATATATATATATATATATATATATATATATATATATATATATATATACACACACACACACCTTTGTGGATCTACCTTGTTGTACTCATACAGTATATACTCATAAAATGTTGAGACAAAAGACAAAAATGAGAAAAAATCTATTAAAGGTTAATAAAAATGGTCAAAAAGCCATTAAATCATTTAAATAAATATTTAAAATAAATTAATACTTAATTTAAAATATATATTTTTTCATAATCTACCTAAAACACAATCAGTGTAAAAATGGCCAAATATCAGGCAATTAATCAAATTAATTATTCTTATATGAAAATGTAAATATGAAGGGATTAAAAAGTAATTTAAAAAAGTATTAAATAAAAATATATAAATAAATAAATGAGAATGGGGCAAATTAATTAATTTTTAACTTAATTTGAATTAAAATTAATTCAAGATTTAAATTCTTACATATTTACTCAATTCACAAAAAAAAGAAAAATAAAGGCAACAATTTTTTTTTCTTTTTTTTTTTTCTGGCACACACATATAAAAGCATGTGTGTGTGTGTATTTAATACCTGCGCGATCTCCTCAGTCTTCCTGAGTTTCTCCTCCCAGCTCACGGTCATCTCCTGGATCAGCTTCTCAGACTCCTCCAGTCTCTCTTTGAGCTCCGGAGCTTTCATTGACTTCACACACACACACACACACTGATGAACACAGTAGCTGGAGGTCACTCACACACACACAGCGGTCAAGTGTTCTTGTGCAGTACCTCAGCCTCGGTCAGCTGGCTGCGGAGTTTCTCCACCTCCTCTCTCAGCTCTCTGATGATTCTGGCGTTAGGATCTTCATTAACCACGGCGTGATTAACGATGCTCTTGGCCCGGTCTGCGTACCGAAGCGTGGACAGAGTCTCGTCGTAGTTGTCGGCCGCTGGACTCACCGCTGCAACCATAGCTGTGCGGCTGTTTCCTCCTAAACTGTCCTGATGTGACAAAAAAAAAAAAAAAAAAAAAAAAAAAAGAGAGGAAATCACATCAGTTTTGAGGAAATGGCATCATTTCCACAGATTTTGGGAATTTTATATGAAAATATTTTAGAAGACTTTTATGGTGTTTTTGGAATCCTGACAGCAACACTGACAATATGGAAGGTTTTCATGCATTTAAAAAAAAAAAAAAAAAACATTAATGCAGATAAAGTAACAGTACTCAGGCACTGAATAACCTTAGAGTGAGAAATTAATATTTTGGGTCTTGAAAACGAATTATAAAATTCTTAAAGGTCTGCAGTAGTCAAATGAAGTTGATCTTCACCTTCAGTAACCATGTGAGCACTGAGTCTCTGTAAGGAACAAATTTACTCTTGTTTTTTCCTGCACCCTGCTCCGCCAAAGCCGAGATCACCAGTCCAAGAGTGGTGAGGGACCTGAGCACAAAAACACCCACAACACTACACCTGAACATGTCTGTGTGAAACCATAGACAGAAATCAATAACATAAGAACATCGATTCAATTAAATGATTAAATGACTGATAAAAAATACATTTATTAGAAAGAAACGGATAAGAACAAAACTAACAATTATTGAGAAAGCAATTTATTATTTCAATAATTAAAAAATTAAATTAAGTTTATTCAAAAATAAGTATATTTACAATTATTTGTAAAAAAAAAAAAAAAGTGTATTTTTATTACAATTTTTACAAAACAAAAATGCATGGATGACTTGTTTACAATAAGACTAGTGACATGCATTTACATTTCATGTCAACTTTAAAGCAGCTTAATGTTATTAACTGAGATACTATTTTTTTTTTTTTACATTTTAAATAAATAAAGAGCAAGCCACGTAATTAAATAGTAAAAAAAAAAAAATAATAATAATAATAATTAAAATAAATGCTTACTTTACATAAAAAAAATAAAATACAAAATAATCCTGACACTATCTGCCTAGGACAGTGCCAAAGTGACCAAATATCAGCCGATTAATCAAATTAAGTAATTTAGGAACAGCAGATTCAAAAATCCCCAACATAGGCATGTGTGTGTGTGTGTGTGTGTGTGTGTGTGACCTGTTAATGTTGCTTCCTTCTTTGAGACGTTCTCCTCCAGCTCCAGTTTTATCAGCTCTCTCACTTCCGGCCAGATCCACCAGACTGAGCTTACTCACCTTCTCTCCACTCGTCTGAAACCACACAAACAATTACATTTTCTGAAGAAAGTGTGAGTGGTGCAAACATTTACCCTGTCTTTAGAAAACATAAATATCTAGCTCTATGTTCGATTCCATTTAGTGTAAAAATGACACACTTTGATTAAAAGTGTTTATTCAGACTCTAAGAGGTCAGTCTGCATCTCACCCCAGTCTTCAGGTCTCGGAGCGTGTGCGTCAGAATGATGTTGAAGACGGCGTGCGAGCGGCTGCTCTCCTCGTTCATGTTCGTCGCCGCCACAGTGCGGGATTTATTCCCCTCCGACATCAGAGACTCGATGTCCTGAAAAACCAAACCAAAGATATTCCCAATCATCCGGCTTCAGCACTGCGAGCATGTGACACAAAGAGCTTCATGAAGGTGATGGAAGAACCTTGTAGCTGGTCACAGCGAGGCGGGACAGACCGTCTACATACGGCCCCAACACCTTATGCTCCCGGACCCTCAACGCCTGCCGGCTCCTGAGAGGAACATCAACCATGTTTGCAGTGCACAAGTTAAAGTTAAGTTAAAGGGTTACTCCACCCCAAAATGAAAATACCCCCATGTCGTTCAAAATCCGTAAAAGCTTTGTTCGTCTTCAGAACACAATTTAAGATATTTTGGATGAAAACCGGGAGGCTTGTGACTCCCATTGACTGCCAAGTAACTTACACAGTCAAGAAAAGTATGAAAAGCATCGTCAGAACACTCCATCTGCCATCAGTGTTTCAAGCGTAATGTTATGAAATGACAACATTACTTTCTGTACGCGAATAAAACAAAAATGATGACTTTATTCAACAATAACTCTCCTCTGCTTAGATTTTCTGGAGCGACGGGAGAAAATGTATCGAATAAAGTCATTATTTTTGTTTTATTCATTTATAAAAAGTTGTTACGACCTGATTTTTCCTGCTGTGTGTGTGTGTACTTTTTCCTCCCTCTTACTCTATCTGGTTTCTGATAGGATGCCTACTGATTGGATGTACGATCGCCATTGGTGGTGGAGACAAGGCGGGGACTTTAAAAAGGACGCTGCCGGCATTCAACGGGGAGCTCATTATTGGTTCGGACGCGGTTGGGTTGAGAGCTCCTGGATCCCTTCTCCGGCCGATGATCAAATTTGTCACTTTCGAGTAGCAAGTAAATGCTAGTGATCACGTTCTTGCCTTTTCGACCTTGTGTGTTTAGAACGTGGAGCAAAGGGGTGTCCTGCCGATTTGTTTTGGCTATCTGTTTGGGTTCTGTTTTGTGTTAGGAAGTTAGGGAAGTAAGATGTATTTTACTTTTATTATTTGAGGTTAGTTATTACTCTTTTCGTTTCTAGATTTGTTTTGTTTGTTATTTTGGCCTTTGGGACACCCTGGAGAGATGCTCTGTTTCACTTGTTAACTTTTAATAAATCTAATAACTTATACTGATTAACATCTTGTACCTGTTTGATTATCGACCGGAGTGACTCGTTCTTGGGATTCCATCACCACAACCCAGTCTTATTACGCCCTATTTAGAGTTTTCTACTACCCTTAGGCCCAGGGCGTAATAATTGGGGGCTCGTCCAATTCTATTGACTTGTTTTTGTTTGTTATTCGTTCGATGCGAATTAAGGGGTTTGCGGCTCTGCTGGTAAGTACAATCTATATTCTATATTTTGACTGGCAGTTTTTTCGTGGGTGGTGGGGAAGTGTAAGGCTGGTTTATATGGAGTTTAGTATAGAAGCATTTAAGCAGGATCCTTCGCGTGAGCTCTTGGAGTCCTGTCGAAAGACTGATTTGTATTTGGTCGCTGACTTTTATAGTGTTCCGGTTATAAAAACTGCTAGGAAGAAAGTTGTACGAGACGTAATTGAGGCGGCGTTAATACAGCAGGGTATTTTACAGCCTAGACCGAACGTTGAGGTGGGAATGAATGCAGCGACAGGGGATGCAGTTAATACTGAAGCTCCAGAGTCCGATCCAATGCTGCGTTCACTTAGCGGCGTAAACTCGGAGGATTTGAGGCTGGCTATTCAGTTAAAGCAATTAGATCTAGAGATTAAACGTCAGGAACATACTACTCAGCTTCTACGTTTCAGGCAATGCGAATTAGAGACGCAGGCTGGCAGCCGTTCGTTGGGGCTAGTGAAAACTCCGATGCCACTTTCTACTCCTCCCAATGTTGGGAATTCTCCACCTTCGGCGCCTTTGTTTGGGGCTTCTAACTTAGATGATTTTGATGTTAGTCGTCATCTCACTTTGGTGCCCGCATTTCGGGATAATGAGGTGGACTCGTACTTTGGCGCATTTGAGCGTATAGCTGCTGCGTTGCGCTGGCCGAGAGAGGCTTGGCCTCTCATGATACAGTGCAAATTAAGCGGAAAAGCCCAGGAGATTTGCTCCACTCTGTCTGTTAGTGACAGCTTGGATTATGATAAGTTGAAGGATGCTGTGTTAAAGGCTTATGAACTAGTGCCAGAAGCCTATAGGCAAAAGTTTCGCTCACATGTTAAAATTGCCAGTCAAACATACGTGGAGTACGCTCGGGAGAAGAGCGTGCTTTTTGATAGATGGTGTAGTTCTAGCAGAGTCGCTAACTTAGAACAACTTCGTGAGTTGATGTTGATTGAGGATTTTAAAACCTCTTTGCCGGACAAAATTGTTGTTTATTTGAACGAAAAGAAAGTTTGTACCCTTGCTGAAGCTGCCGTTTGTGCAGACGAATTTTCGTTGACTCACAAAAATCTGTTTGCTGCACGTCGTGAGACATATTCTGCTATGCCTTTGGAGAAGAGCGTTAAAGTTTCGAAATTCCCTAAGCCAGTTTTACCTGTCGAAACTCGTGAATGCTTTTACTGCCATGAGCCTAACCACTTGATTGCGACGTGTCCATCATTGAAAAAGAAAAACAAGGGGAAGTCAACTAAAAGTGTCGGTTTTGTCCATAAGATCGGTGGCCAACTTAATTCGTATATTGATGCAGCGTTTGATCCTTTTGTGTGTGAGGGAATGATTTCTCTTAGTGGATCTGAAGAAGATTTGGTTCCTGCAACCATGTTGCGTGATACTGGGTCTAATCAATCGTTCGTGTTAGCTAGGGCGCTGCCATTTTCTGAGAAAAGTTACTGTGGTTCTGATGTTCTTATTCAAGGAATTGAATTGGGTGTGTTGAAGGTACCGTTGCATAACGTGTACATTCGATCCGGGTTAGTAACAGGCTTTGTAAAGTTGGCAGTACGTCATGAGTTACCTGTAAGTGGTGTTGCATTAATTGTAGGTAACGATTTAGCCGGGGAAAAGGTACTCCCAATCCCCGAAGTTATTGAAAATCCTGTGTTGGATCCTGTTATTTCCGGTGAGTTAGCATCAGAATTTCCTTCGGTTTTTACGGCGTGTGTAGTTACACGCGCTCAAGCGCGTAAGTTTGATGATTCGATTTGTCTTTCGGATACCTTCATGGCCGCAGAGGGTAGAGCGAAAACTGAGTGTTCTGTGGTAACCGCTGAGCTGCCCAACTTTGAGGCGCTGTCTAGGAGCAATGGTGCTGAAATGGAGTCGGCTGAGTTGTCGCTGTCCGCTGACAAGGTTCTGATCTCTGCTGAACAGCAGAAAGACCCTTCTTTATTGTGCTGCAGGAAAAGGGCGCTTACTCTTACAGACATTGAAGGTAAATCAGTGGGATATTTTTGGGACAGTGATGTGTTGAAGAGAAAGTGGAGTCCAGCAAGGTCGGATGGTTTAAGTTGGGATACGGTTTACCAGCTCGTAGTACCGAAATGTTTACGCAACCAGGTTTTGAGCATAGCTCATGATAATGTTGCTGGCCATTTGGGAATTAATAAAACCTATTATCGAATATTACGTTATTTTTTCTGGCCTGGTATTAAATCTGATGTGGTTCAGTATTGTCGTTCGTGTCACGTGTGCCAGGTTGTAGGAAAGCCTAATCAAATCATCCGTCCTGCACCTCTTCAACCTATTCCTGTTTTGGGAGAGCCTTTTGCTCGGATAATCTTGGATTGTGTTGGGCCGTTACCGCGAACTAAATCGGGGCATGTCTATCTGCTTACGCTCATGTGCACGACTACTCGCTATCCAGAGGCGGTACCGTTACGCTCTTTAAAAGCGAAAGCTGTTGTGAAAGCTCTGGTTACGTTTTTTTCTACTTTTGGTTTTCCTAAAGTGATCCAAACGGACCAGGGAACTAATTTTATGTCTCGACTGTTCAAACAGGTATTGTCTCAGCTGAAGATTGCGCATGTTACGTCTAGCCCGTACCGACCTGAGACGCAGGGAGCGCTCGAAAGGTTTCATCAAACCTTAAAGTCCATGTTGAGTAAATACTGTGTCCAATCAGGAAAGGATTGGGATGAAGGGCTGCCTTTACTTATGTTTGCTGTCCGTGAGACCGTTCAGGAGTCGCTGGGGTTTAGCCCGGCGGAATTGGTTTTTGGGCACACTGTGAGGGGCCCACTGAAGATGCTGAAAGAGAACTGGCTCTCTGAACAGCCATCTGAGTGTAATCTGCTTAATTATGTCGGTTGCTTTCGGGAGCGACTGCATGATGCTTGTAAACTGGCTCAGTCTGCTTTGGAGAGTACGCAGACAAAAATGAAAAGACGTTTTGATAAGACTGCTGTGGTTCGTTCATTCTCTGAGGGGGATAAAGTATTAGTTTTACTGCCAGTTCAGGGTGCTGCACTACAAGCTAAATTCTCTGGTCCGTACGTCGTTGATCAGAAGCTAAGTGACACGAATTATGTTATTCGAACTCCCGAGCGACGGAGAAAAACCCGTGTGTGTCACGTAAATATGCTGAAGTTGTATGTTGGTCGTGGGGAAGATGTGGAGTCAAAAAGCTCCGTTATCGTTCCTGTAGCTTCGGCTACATCCGTTTCTGACCGCGATGTTGACGAAGATGGGTTGAGCTTGCATAATACCCTAGTCTCGGGTGATAAACTGAATAATTCTATGGTCCTGGAGAGTTTAAATTCTCATCTGGTACATTTATCTGAATCTCAGCGAAATGATATTATTAGGATAATTAATTCTTCTTTGGGACTGTTTTCAGATATCCCTACTCGTACTCAAGTTTTGGAACACGATATTGATGTAGGTGACCATTCACCCATAAAGCAAAGTGCTTACAGAGTGAACCCCGTTAAACGTAAAATCATGGAAGCTGAGGTAAAGTATCTTGTTGAGAATGGTCTCGCAGTACAGAGTTCTAGCGCCTGGAGTTCACCGTTCTTATTGGTTCCTAAATCTGACGGCACACAACGATTTTGTACGGATTACCGGAAAGTAAATGCCGTGACAAAACCAGATTCATTCCCCCTCCCGCTTATGGAGGATTGCATTGATAAGGTAGGCTCTGCGCGCTTCGTCACTAAATTAGATCTGCTTAAGGGATACTGGCAAGTTCCCTTGACGGAGCGTGCGGCCGAAATATCTGCCTTTGTGACGCCGGATGATTTTCTGAATTACAGGGTGATGGCGTTTGGATTGCGCAACGCCCCAGCTACATTTCAGCGCTTGATGAATAAAGTGCTAAAGGGGGTTCATAGCTGTAAGGCTTACTTGGATGACATCGTGATTTATTCGAATACCTGGGATGAACACCTAAAAACTTTGAGTATTGTGTTTGATCGCTTGCTAAAGTAATCTCTTACACTTAATTTAGTGAAATGCGAGTTTGGTAAGGCGACTGTTACCTATCTGGGGAAACGGGTGGGACAGGGTCAAGTTCGACCTGTTGCCCTAAAAGTGCAAGCTATTGTGGAGTTTGCAGTGCCCCGTACGAAACGTGACCTCAGAAGATTTTTGGGCATGACTGGTTATTATCGGGGTTTTTGTAAAAACTTCTCAGATGTTGTGTTGCCTTTGACCAATATGCTTCGTGCTTCGCAAAATTTTGAATGGACCGCTAAGTGTCAAACTGCATTTGATTCTGTTAAAACGCTTCTGTGTAGCGCTCCAGTCTTGGTTGCTCCAAGGTATGAGTGTGCCTTCAAAATGGATGTTGATGCGAGTGCTACCGGTGCTGGCGCTGTCCTGTTGCAGGATGATGAGAATGGAGTTGAGCATCCTGTTGCGTACTTCTCAAAAAAATTATTGAGACACCAACTAAATTATAGCACTATTGAGAAGGAGGCATTAGCCTTATTAATGGCGTTGCAACACTTCGAGGTGTACATTGGTTCTAGCTCCCTTCCGGTGATCGTATTTACTGATCACAACCCATTAGTCTTCCTGTCTCGTATGAAGAACTCGAATCAACGGATCATGCGCTGGTCACTTTTTGTCCAGGATTTTAACCTGGAAATTCGTTATAAAAAAGGAAAAGATAATGTACTTGCTGACGCCCTTTCACGGTCGTTTAGTTTTGAGTAAATCTACTAGAAGTAGATTCTTTGTGTCCGGGGGTGTTACGACCTGATTTTTCCTGCTGTGTGTGTGTGTACTTTTTCCTCCCTCTTACTCTATCTGGTTTCTGATAGGATGCCTACTGATTGGATGTACGATCGCCATTGGTGGTGGAGACAAGGCGGGGACTTTAAAAAGGACGCTGCCGGCATTCAACGGGGAGCTCATTATTGGTTCGGACGCGGTTGGGTTGAGAGCTCCTGGATCCCTTCTCCGGCCGATGATCAAATTTGTCACTTTCGAGTAGCAAGTAAATGCTAGTGATCACGTTCTTGCCTTTTCGACCTTGTGTGTTTAGAACGTGGAGCAAAGGGGTGTCCTGCCGATTTGTTTTGGCTATCTGTTTGGGTTCTGTTTTGTGTTAGGAAGTTAGGGAAGTAAGATGTATTTTACTTTTATTATTTGAGGTTAGTTATTACTCTTTTCGTTTCTAGATTTGTTTTGTTTGTTATTTTGGCCTTTGGGACACCCTGGAGAGATGCTCTGTTTCACTTGTTAACTTTTAATAAATCTAATAACTTATACTGATTAACATCTTGTACCTGTTTGATTATCGACCGGAGTGACTCGTTCTTGGGATTCCATCACCACAACCCAGTCTTATTACGCCCTATTTAGAGTTTTCTACTACCCTTAGGCCCAGGGCGTAATAAAAGTATTGTCGTCGCTTGATAACGTTACGGCTGAACCTCTGATGACAGATGGAGTATTCTGATGATGCTTTTCTGGTATTACTTGGCAGTCAATGGGACAGTCACAAGCCTCCCGGTTTTCATCCAAAATATCTTTAATTGTGTTCGGAAGACGAACAAAGCTTTTACGGGACATCTGGGTAAGTGATCAATGACCAAACTTTAATTCTGGGGTGGAGTATCCCTTTAAATCGAAGTATTTTCCAGGTTTTCAGGATTGGTAGAACACTGACAGAAGAAAAAGAAGCGGAATACGCGCTTTCACTGGACAACAGGAATTAGTCTCTCTACAGACTCACCCTTTGGGATCTAGAAGGTCTCGCACCTTCTCGTTGTAGATCTCCATGTAGGACACCTCCACGGTGAAGCTCTCGCCCTCTCTCAGCACCTGTACGGTGCGCTGGAACAGAGAACTACACAGGCGTGGGATCAGACCCGGCTGCTCCGCCGTTCCCATCATCGTGTACGACTTTCCAGAGCCTGCAGCCCAAGGGTGGAGAATTTAGTAGGGATGCTCGGGACAGATCCCGACTTACATCCAGCGACTACTTAATTATCCCTAGCAATCATTTTGAACAAACGTAAATAAATATACGCATATGTAACCACAGTTGTGATTTCGGCCACATCTGAAAAAAAGTCAAACCGCAGAAGTTTTAGGAAATACGCTAGAAATGGCGCTTTCAAGAACGTACATTTAATACATGAGTGGAGTGAGAAGATATAAAATAGCCGAGGTGTTTAAAACATACACAGACACAGTTGAACTGAATGATAAAGTTTACCCTCTTTAACTTTGAATCTACAAAGCAAACTGTGAGCTGAAATATCAAAGAAAAGAAAAAACGTGTGGTTTATTTGGCAATCAGATGCATGTAAAAATCATCAACATTTTATAATTGTTGTCTGATTAATATGCAAACATAAAAGTTCTCTTTAATAATTTTGGGTATGTTGGTAGCTATAAATAAAGAATAATTTGTTTAACTCTATAAAGCCTACTGTCTCATATTTGATATGCAAACGCCTCTAAAAAAAAAAAATCAACATGATCAAAACTTTTTTTGAAAGTAAAATGTATTTTCTAATAATTGTACAAATGTCCACCTTCAGCTCGTGCTTCACCGGTCTTTTTGTTCTGAATCCTTACTGATTTTTTTTTACAGTAAACAAAATAAGTAATATTTCAAGATGAATACTTGGTTTACTTGATTATTCTTACATAAAAAAATATCACGTTCAAATATGATCAGACTTAAAGAACACATTTGTTGATCTCTCAATAATCATTCTATTGCGTTGCATTATACGTTTGGAAAATACAGAGCTTTGATCAGAAAACTTATATTACTAAGACATATTATTGGGAGATACAGAGCTGCCAACTGACATTTCATGCAGGTAAGTAGTCTGATATACTGATGAAAACATCAGTGATTTACATTACAATAATGAAAGCAGATATCCAGTAGCAGAAGTGAGTTAAGTACTATGAAACAGTAAGTAGTTCTGCTTAAACCTTTCATGGAGATTAAAATAGATTTTTTTGCATAGATAGTTTTCCTGCAAATTTAACTCTACCTGTTTGCCCATATGCAAATATACAGGCATTGTATCCTTGGAAAGCGCTGTCCAAAAGACTCTCTCCAAGACACTGAAACACCACGTCCTGACCTGTGAGTCAGACATCACACGATATAAACATATATATATATACTGCAAATAAGAATAACTGGCAAGCATTACTAAATCAACTGAAAATAACAGGAAAATTTCAAGCAAGAATTAAAATTAAACCACAATCAGGTGTTACAAGATGTAGAGGATTTTGTTTCTTCATCAGATTTGGAGAAATGTAGCATTGCATCACCTGCTCATCAACGGATGCTCTGCAGTGAATGGGTGCCGTCAGAATGAGAGTCCAAACAGCTGATAAAAACATCACAATAATCCACAGCACTCCAGTGAAGTGAAAAGCTGCGTGTTTGTAAGAAACAAATCCATCATTAAGATGTTTTTAACTTTAAACCGTTCCTTCTGGCCAGCATCTAAGTCAATAATCCACAATAACGCTTCCTCCTGTGAAAGTAATCTCATCTGAATCAGGAGTGAAATCTGCACAGATCAAGCACCGTTTACAAGCCAAAACAGCTCTAAACAAATACTTGGGTGGATTTTGAAGTTTGAGGACAACAGGAGATGCACTTTTAACTAGAGGAAGCGTTATTATGGATTATTGACTTATATTTTGGCCAGAAGGAATGGTTTAAAAGTTAAAAACATCTTAATGATGGATTTGTTTCTTACACTTTTCACTTCACAAGATGATGGAGTGGAGTCGTGTGGATTATTGTGATGTTTTTAACCGCTGTTTTGACTCTCATTCTGACGGCACCCATTCACTGCAAAGCATCCATTGATGAGCAGGTGATGCAGTGCTACATTTTCTCAAAATCTGAATGAAGACAACTCATCTACATCTTAAGATGTCCTGAAAGTGAATATATTTTCATCAGACAGCAACTGCTAATAGAGCTCAGCTTCTCTGCAAATCTTAAGCGCTGATCAACCAGTAGACTTGGTAAAGCAGTTTAACAGGTTTGTCTTTTCTTGAGAAAAGTTCACAAGGAAAAATAAGCAGTGAACAAAGAGTTTCAATTGCCATCATAAATGTTCCCTGATGATTCAGATCACTGCAGTATAAACCCATTACAGAGGCTTAGTGATAGTTTCAACAAAAGGGTTAGTCATTATAGCAAAATGAATATCAACAGACCTGCAAATTTGGACGCCTCCGCCTCATCCATAGACCAGAAGCAATAATCATACGCGAAAACCTGAAACGAGACATCGCGAATGTCTGAAGACTGTGTAACAGATGCATGCCACAAGCTTGTCTAAATATTCAACATGACTTTTAACTTCATACAAATCCAGTTCAATTAAACACGTTCCTGTCCATACGTTATTCATGATAAAGTGATTGCAATGCATTTGTTCACATGAATTTAAAGCAGAAATGACATACGAAAACTCACCTTTTGTTTGCTCCTGCATTCACAAAAGGACGGAAAGAAAAACAACAACAACAAAACACATTAATATTACATCATACATATGAAACACATACTTTTATTCAACAAGGATACATTAAACTGATCAAAAGTGACAGTAAAATCATTTATGATTTCACAAAGAAATGCTGCTCTTTGCATCGAGGTTTCCACAAAAATATTCAACAAATGTTTCTTCAGAAGCAAATCAGCAAATTAAACTGATTTCTGAAGATCATGTGACACTGAAGACTGGAGGAATGATGCTGAAAATACAGATTCGATCAGGAATTAATGTCAAACCAGTTCTTTTATTTTTAAATCAGTATTACTGATTTCACTGTAATTTTGATTAAATGAAAGCAGCTTTGTTGAAAGTAAGAGAGAGACTTATTTAAAAAACATCAAATCTTACAGACCCCAAACTTCTGAATGGTAACGCCCCTTTAATTTTGCATGTATACACACATTTATACAATTATTATATATATTTTCATGCATTTTAACATCTAAATGAAATCTGAACACCGTGCATCTGATAACTTTTCCTCAACAAGACATGATTTAAGCACCAACGTTTTAATAATTAAAGGCCTGTTCAAATCACACAATGATATTTCCTGCAGCAATCTAATGACATCAGTGTGTGGAACTGAAATCTAGAGCTGAAACATTTGGTGAAATCTAGGTGAGCTACAGTTATTATGACAAACTTTTCAGGACAAACTTCCTGATTTTCCAAGGCATGATGGGAGGATGACACGCAGTCTTGAAGCATTTCAGGAACATTCCAGAATTGTTTGCCTCATTTCAGTCAATAACCGTGGGCGAGAATTGCACAATGTAACTATCTGCTTTGAACCTCATATTTAACTTTCATTAAAACCCACCCCGATATCATTTACATGACAAACAGAATCTGCATTAGTGTGCCGTCTCTACTTGTGCTTCATAATGAAAACACAAACTTGCTGCGAGGGATTATTATGGAATTTGAGTAAACTTTCTTGCATAAGCCTGTAAAACCTGTTTGCACGCCAACACCACAAACCGCTGCAAGTTACAGCAGAGACGGCTCGGCGGTCTGAAACTGAGAAAAGCTGGATACGACTGAGCAGGTCCCTGCTTACGGTCACCTGGAAAACAGCCAGATCTCCAGGAAGGGCTTGTGGAGAAAACAGGCACAGGCACACCCTTTGTAAAGAGACCAGAAGAAGCAGCGGAAGAGGAGACAAAGAGAAGGAATGAAGGAAAGAGAAAAAAAATCGAATGCTCCGGCACAAGCTGACAAGCGGCTGGTCTTTAATATATCGAACATGCATGTGCAGTTTAGTGCATGCTGACAGACGACCAACGCAAAACCGAGAGCTGATTTCAGTCATCAGAGATATGAAACACTGCTGACTGATGAAGGCTCTGCTGCAAAACCAACAAACTCCTCTTTGTGTTAAAGGAGTAAAGAACTACAGCACGCAACACACGCATGGATCAAAACACTGGCCATTGTACAGTAAATCAATGCCTCAAATGATTTTCCTATGATGCTAGAAATAAGCAAACACTAGGAAAAGCGTTATAACTCCCAATGCAGATGCAGCATTATCAAAAACGACACAATTTTTAATGTGCGACCAGTCTGAAGTATATGAAAGTTGTCACATGGCATCTTACATGTATAATTAAATTAGCAACTGCTTCAGATCATTATCAATTGACTAGCAACACCTTAGCAATCGCCAAGAACACCTTAATCACACAATGCCCTAAAAACCAGTCAACTGCATAGCAAAGTCCTAGAAACTACCTGGAACATCTTTACACTTGCAAAATCTCAGCAAGCACCCACAAACACTTTTACAACCACATAACACCGACCTGACAATCACCATAAAACTAAATATCAGCAACCACTGCTATGGAATATACAAGGCACATCTAACTTTCAAACTTCAAGATGTCTTTATTGTAAACTGAGAGTGATCTCTTTTTAACATCCTACAGTAGTTGTATTCTCGGGAACTTAATCAGATATCTTTGGTTAAGTTATGTGGTGCTTGGCAAGAGGACTGAAGCTTTGTTTTTTCTAAGCTGCCTGAAAAGACCCAATGAGACACGAGTAATTTAGTTTCTTGGGCTTTTAGCAGGAGTATCCAGGGTTACCTTTGACCTTTCAATGAACCTTCACTGGTTTCTATGGACACTGAAGGTCAAAGGAGAAGAGGAATGTTGAGAAAGAAAGAAAGTATCAGCTTGAGAGAGAGAGTCGAACAACAGGCAGCCAGATGCATGATCTGTTTCTTTCCTACTTTATAAAGTGATCAGACTCATTATGATTTCACCTAGTGAGCATTGAACATCAACTTGAAACTACTCCGAACACCCCAGCATTGTACTGCAAAGGCAAACGGCACTACATTTACATTTATGCATTTAACAGACGCTTCTATCCAATGCATTCAGGCTAACATTGTTTTATCGAACATGTGTTCTCTGGGAATTGAACCCACAACCTTGCAACACACAACACTGCTAATGCAATGCTCTACCACTGAGCCACAGGAACGCTAACATTCTTCAGATTATTACTCCAACAGTTTGAGGCTTGTCAAGACAACTGTACAGATGTATTTTTTGCATTTTATTAGATGATTCTACATATTCAAATATGTCTGTACTGAGTGTTAGTCAAATACAGTAGCACACCCACATAAACAGTCCGGTTTACCTGCTGTCGCCCTTTCCCAGGTTTCCACTGGCCGGGTACAGGATGGTCTGGCTTCCTTCCATGTCCACAACACATTTTGTCTTTAAGTCTCGTTCTATAAAACGCAATCAAAAATTGATGATCAAAAATGTTGTTTGCATCATTGCTCAAATAGTATTTTATGTGCAATAATTCTGAAATGTTTTAATAAAAAATGTATTATATATATATATATATATATAGTATGTGTTTGTTCAACACAGTATAAACATTTTTCAAAAATAATGCACATGCAAAACTTTATGCATTTTAAACTAGAGTTAATCTAGATTTTGTTCCCCAGATTTTTTTATTTTCATCATCCTGACACTCTCAATAGTCTGATCCACACAAGGGGAAGGTTAGCTTTCCTAAACGAGGATCATAAAAGAAATAAGTGCTGCAGACTCAAACACAAAGTTTCTAAACATTAAACACACAATGTGACGGTCACATGGCTGCGGTTCACACTCACCTCTCCTGTTCATGGGTCGCACCCGGACCGCCACTTTCACATTCGACACATTCACAGCACTTTCATCCATCATGAAGATCTTCTGCACCTGTCTCACCAGTTCCTGAGTTACTACTTCATCCAAGTATGAGCAATAAAGCCATGAAACAAACACGCAGCTTATTTATTTAAAACTACAAATTATAACCTAATTATAAAAAGCCCTGAATATTTAAAATTAATCTTTTAAATATAGGCTTATATAGACTTGCATGCAAGATTTTTGTTTGTATTACTCTCTAATTTATTTTTAATTTATGTTCTAACGTAAAGTGTTAAATTGTTACATCTCTTTTAATGCTGCTTGCTCTTTCGTCACATATCAACATTTCCAATGAATGGCAATAAAGACCTAACTAAATATTGTTATCATCACTCTTTCAGCTGTTTGATCTGTAACAATGTTTCACAATTTAAAGCTCCAAATGACAGATTTATGAACGCAACTCGAGCACTTTTAATCTATAATGTAATAGAACATAGTTGTACCTGTTCAGAGAGAGTGTGTCATTCCAGCAGTGATCATGTGCAATAGCTAAAGATTAAATGTCCAGAACAGACACAATGACTCATCCAGACGGGAATAAAACACTTTCAGACTGGCCCTACCGAACAAACATGAAACAAGAGTTCATTAAAGGGAAATCAGCGATAAATCGACCTGTTTCACTGCCTGATCTCTCGCCATCTTACCGTGTTAAACTTCGGCGGATCTTCAGGAGCGTCTGAGCAGGTGAATCACGCACATACGGGACCGACGGACCGTGCACAGAACGAGCAGGTGGAGCCGCTCCTCAATCAAACGAGTGCTGGAGTGGGCGGGGCCTGTCGGCGCGGAGCTGATTTTAATTGGTCAGATCCGGTGGGTCTGTATTATAATTCACTGTTTTATTACATTTTCGCTGTTACAGGACAAGTGGGAATAGGTGACATTTTAATTCAATTTTTACTTTTTAACTCAATTTTCAATCAATACTTTTATGGTATCATTAAGTTACTCAAGAGTAAAATATTGTATATTTTTCTGTATGTTATTTAAAATAATAATAATAATAATAATAATAATAATATCTATCTATCTATCTATCTATCTATCTATCTATATATATATATATACGTGTGTGTGTGTATAAACAAAGGTCAGATAGATAAAAATACAATATATTAAAATGACATTACATAAACTACTTAATGTAAAATTTCATATACATTTATAATTATATAAAATTACATAATATAATTTAATGTATATGATACAATACAATAAATATAAACATAAACAAACAAACAAATAAAACTATAAATAAGGCATTTTTTTCTTCGTCTGTAAGTAGGCCAGGGCCTATGATTGTCGTAACAATCTTTGTAGATGTTAGAAACACGTCTCCACTTTTTTCCACACATTTGTAATGCAGTGCCACGCCCGACCGCTAGCAGCGCGCGTCTGTCATGAGCAGAATGACACACACAGCAGAGGAACAGACATCAGACTCACGAAAACAACAAAGCTAGGAATCAGTACAGTTTCTGGAGACACTGCTGCTTGTATTAGCGTGTTCTGTTCGCGCATAAATATGATCACCGTTGTTTTGAGCTGAATCAGTTACAAAGTAATATTAAGTCTGCTGTGTGTCGCTGCTTCTGGGTCACAGGTCAGTCACACAGCACTGGAGATCAGTAGATCAACAATATTATTATTATTATGATCATCTGAATCAGTTAGAAATACAACATACACTTCCATTCAAAAGTCTGTTTAGATATTGATCAGATATTGATAGCAAATCGTCATATTAGAATGATTTCTGAAGATCATGTGACACTGAAGACTGGAGGAATTATGCTGAAAATACAGCAGAGCATCACAGGAATAAATTACATTTCACAGTATATTTAAACAGAAAAAAAAGTATTGTAAATGGTATCACTATTCCACAATATAACAGTTTTTTTCTGTATTTTTGGTCAAATGAATGCAGTCTTGATGAGCAGCAGATACTTCTTTTAAACACATTATAAATCTTACTGATCCCAAACATTTGAACAGCAGAACGATTGAAATAGGATCCGTGTGTGTGTTACAGTAGTTTGAGGATTGCTCAGGACGTGTGTTGGTGTTTTGTCTCCCTGAAGTAAATATTTGATCTTCACACAAATCAAACTCTCCCTCCTTCTGTCTTGTCTGTGCATCATGGAGAGAGAAGCACAAGCTCGTGCTGCCACCTGCTGGAAGAACAGAGAAATACAGAGGTGCCAAAAACCACCAACTTACACAATTCTTAGACTATATTATTTTTATGTGACGTTTGAAGGTGCACGAATGAGAAAATTTCATAAAGGTGTTTGTGTATTTTAGATTGCTATTTTATTATTATTATTTTTGTAATTCATCGGCTCAATATTGTGGGGTTTGTCTTATTAAAGACATAAAACATATAAAAGCACATTACAAAATTACTAAAACTTTTAATGAAAAATAAAAATAAATGCTAATTCAAAATATTAATAAACACCATGATAATATATAAATAATACATAATATAATAACACCAGTTGGGTGCTTTTTAGAAATGTTGGGGGAAAAAATGAAAATAAAACTGAAATAAAATAAATGAAAGCTATAAAAAAGTTAAAATGAATAAAAAAGTCAAAAGCACAAAACAAAATTACTAAAAATTAAAATGAAAACTTAAATAAAAAATACAAATATCTAAAGAAACGTTCTAGAAAAAAAATACCAATAATAAAAAACGCCGAAAGCACAGGAAAAAATGTTTAACTAATTACTTTTTTTTAATTATTAAAATTAAAAAATAAGTTAAAATAAAATGAATAAAAATCTTCATCAGATAAATATTGTGAGCTTTGTTTTAAGACATCTGTAACAAAATTAAAATATAAAACTATTTCTTCTAGTTATTCGTAAATATATTGTGGCTTTTTTCTTATAAAAAAATACATCTTTTTAGTATAATTAAATATTAAATTAACAGAATACAATTAATAAAATCATATGTAATTAATTTAATTTGTTTGCAGTTGTCATATTGTGGGATTTGACTTATTAATGGCATCTGTAATATTACTAATAACTGAATATTAATTTAAGTATATATACCACTCCAGAAATTTCTTTCAAAAGATTGTTTTTTTTTTTCATAATAGTCAAACTGGAAGGTGATTGGTTCGATAACATGCTGGCAGACATTTATGTTTCAAATAAAAGCTGTTATTTTGCACTTTCTGTACATCAAAGAATCCTGAAACATACAATGTATCACAGTTTACACAGAAATATTCAGCAGCACAACTGATTTCAACACTGATAATAATCAGAAATGTTTCTTGAGCAGTAAATCATCATATCAGAATGATTTCTGAAGATCATGTGACACTGAAGACTGGAGGAATGATGCTGGAAATAGAGCTGCACATCACAGAAATAAATTATATTTGAACATATATTCAAATAGAAAACAGTTGTTTTAAATTGCGATAATGTTTCAGGTTTTTTTTACTGTATTTTTAATCAAATAAATGCAGCTTAGAGACGTTTTTAAATCTCACAAAAGCCCTTCACCCGAAAATCTAATAAATAAATAAAACTACATTTTTAACTCAACTATTTTTAGGGCCATTAAGATTTTTTGCATCGATTGACACAATGTTTCTTCATTTTTCTACAAACTAATATTTTTCCATAATGGTTTTATAATGATGCAAAATCCCCAGGGGACATCCACTAGGATATATAGAGCGGTTGCCATGGAAACTGGGATGGAGAAACGAAATGGAAAATTTAAATTGTGTTGTAGTTTAATCTCCAGTCTGAGAAGCTTTGACCTCTGCCTCTTCCTGGATGCTCTGCTGATAAAGTGTGTTCACAGTGATCCTCTCACAGTGTCTCCAGGTCCTCAGTGTGATCATTAAGACATGAGAAGATGAAGATCTCACTGAGATACGACACTGATCGATTAACTGTGGTTTTTTTGTTGTTTTAACCATGTTTTAATATTGAGTATTCATATATATACTGTATATTTTCTTATATCACTGTGAAATAAAATAAAAATTAATTTTGAATTGGCTTTTATTTTCAGATTTTTTTTATTTATTTCAGTTTTATTTTTTATTTCAGATAGTATTTTAACTTTTTAAATTTAATTTTGATGCCAAGGTAAAAGTTTACTATCTAATATTTATATTTTTATACAGATATTTTTATTTCCAAACAGTGTTAATTTAGTATTATTTTTGTTTTCTATTTATTTGTATATTTTTATTTTTTACATTTTGAGTATTGTTCTAATGTAGTAATGTACATATATATTTGTTGAAAAAATTATATTTCCCAAAAGTTTATTTAGTTATAGTTTAGGTCAGTTAGTAATTTTATTACTTAACTTATGCATATTTTATTTAGTTGCCGGTGTAACATTTCTAATTTTCATTTAGTTTAAAATCTTTATCTAATATTTATTTGCATTATTCTACTACTAATATAAATGAATAAATTATTAATATACAAATAAAAATATTAAACCTAATTTCAAATTACTTACAAAATAAAAATGATTGTAAAATTATTAGTCATTAGTTGAATTGATTTTAATTACTTGTTTATTTACGGTGCTGTATATATATATATATATATATATATATATATATATATATATATATATATATAACTAATTAATGATGATGATTATGATATAATATATATAGCGGGAGTTCGGAGCTGGTTCGCGAATCATTTGAGTCAGTTCGGGAGTTCAAAGCGGGTTCACGAATCATTTGAGTCAGTTTGGGAGTTCGGAGCGGGATCGCGAATCATTTGAGTCAGTTCGGGAGTTCAAAGCGGGTTCACGAATCATTTGAGTCAGTTTGGGGATCGTGAATCATTTGAGTCAGTTTGGGAGTTCAACACAGGATCACGAATCATTTGAGGCAGTTTGGAATTTAGGAGCGGACTCGCGAGTCATTTGATTCATTTCGGGAGTTCAGAGCGGAATCGCGACTCATTTGAATCAGTTCGGGAGTTCGTAGAAGGTTCGCGAATCATTTGAATCAGTTTGGGAGTTCAAAGCGGGTTCGCGAATCATTTGAGTCAGTTCGGGAGTTCGGAGCGGGATCGCGAATCATTTGAATCAGTTCGGGAGTTCGGAGCGGCTTCGCGGATCATTTGAATCAGTTTGGGAAAATGGCTCGTGTCCATTTTGAGTGCATTCTTTCACTGCATTATTCGGTGTATTCTAATGCAGTCATGAATGCATGTGAATGATAACAAAATTTAAGATATGGGGGTTAGAAAATGTATATATTTATATAATTTTATGTAGTTAATGAATATTACAGGAAGAGTGCCATTTCAGTTTTTCTCCAAAAATCAGCATGATTAAAATGTGATATTAAGTTACTACAAACAATAATTTGATTACAAATACAAAATGTTGCAGAATAATGTAATATATGAATGAATAATAGCCTAAAGAACCTTTGTGCCAAAAGGATTCTTTCTTGTCATTATAGAACCTTTTTAGCATAAACGGTTCTTTGGAGTTGAGTAAAGAACTCTATTGCTGTGTCTGAAATCGCTCACTCATTCACTCATTCACTAATCCCTATATAGTGTATGGCAGTTGAGTTCACTATATCAGGAAGAAGTGAACAAAAAAATAAGTGAACGGATTCGGACAGTGACGTATAGCCTACACTGCGCGTGAGACTTGGAGCTGTTGCAAAAACATTGCCATATGTACTTTTATATTACATGTACCTAATTTTAGAAAATAATACTAATAGCAATAATACTCAAAATTACTTTATATTGCAGTTATACATACCTCTGCGTCAGCTTTGTGGTTTCATCGATGGTAACGTTATATAATTATTTATTTTATTTTTTTGTAATGCTTTTATGTACATAATCATTAAATGCTATAAAAATAACGTACTGAGAACAAAAATAAACACACATAAACACGTTCATAATTATGTATTTATTATTTTTAGTATATTGACACTCGCTCAAGCAGGGTTTTGAGCTCAGATAAGATGGTTGTAGAGCGTCCAAAGGCGACCGTTAATTTTAAATCAGAATACACTACCTGTTATTAACGAAAAAATGTAAATGATCCACCAAATTATCATCATTTTTGTAAGTTAACAACGATGCCACCTCAGTAAATTAGTCAAATATAAAACTGGGTTATTGCCTACATAACATATTATTTTAATATAAATAATGTAGGAAAAACGTAATTAAAACAGAAATAATAAAGATGTAAACTTCATCTCTCATTCAAACTCGCTCTCTCCCGCTCTCGCGTTCCAGCTCGACGCTACTCAGCATTGGATTGTGGGAAATAGTGCTTCAGCGAGTGTACACTCGAAATCAGAATGAATTGTGGGTAAAAAGTAGTGGACAAATGTAGGGAATGAAGTAGTTCACTCAGAATTCGGACAGCACTACAAAATGGCTGACACCCCATATAGTGCACTATATAGTGGATAGGGAGCGGTTTCGGACACAGCATTATGGTTCCCCAATGAACCCTTTTTTCTAAGATTGTACACTGAGCAGCACAGAGCGCCCTCTCGCGGCTGTAGACGGTAATGTTTTCTCTTGGTTCTTGGTTCTAAATAAATGCGACTTAGTCCAGTGCTTTACTTCTTTGTGTATATATATTCTTTAATAAAGACCCTGTTATTCTCAGTCCTTCAAATAACCTGTGAGTTTTTTTGGGGGGTTGCCCATTTTTTCAGGTCAGAGCAACTGCCCTTCGAAATTCCTGTGCACGTCCCTGGTGATGGAGGATCCATCGGTACGGTTCCTCTGGAGCCTTTCCTGGCCGTGCTTCACAAGGTATGACACACACTCAATCTGTGCACTAACTCGTTCTCTAAGCTCATGAGTGAAGAGGGTTGAACAGAGTTCAAAGTGCTGGAGGTTAAAGTCAAGCCGGGACAAGAGTTTGACGAATGACTCTCAGCGTGTCTGCAGTCGAGACGTCCCGGGGCGGCAGAAAGAGAAGCGCACACCTGATGGAGGTAATTCAACCCATCCACCCACTAACACAGAGATCTGCGTCTAAAGAGCTGTGGTTAGAACACACTGTGCATGAACCAAACGAGAGAAATCCAGCACCATTAACAATGCAGAGTCTAGCAGCACCTCTGCAGGCGACTCGAACATCGATTAGAAGACGAATGAATGTAAAGGAAGGTGACTCTGTGAGCTTCTCAAAGAAGTGCTGATGATGCAGGTGTGTGGAAGATACTTCCAGCTTAGTAGCAGCATGATGGACAGAAAAATGATGTGGTACACACTTCTAAATGTTTGAATGTCATTGCAATTGACCATGCATCATCAGCTGCAGAGCAATTTCCTCAAACTGAACTTTATTTATGTGATAATTCTGTGGAGTTATGAAGTTAGTTCCTAATTCTTGTGGGTCCACTCCACTGAAAACTGAAGAATGTTCAACTTTAAACGCAGCACTCATCACTGTCACTTTTATTCAGCCGTCCAATCACAGTGGAGGAGGGGCGGGCCTAATACCACTCCGACCAACACATTCTGTCACACGTTCTGCTCGTCTTATGAATAAACAACAGTGCAGGAGACGTCAGTGCTGCTAAGTATTCTTATCTGTACCAGATGGGATTCCCAGACTACTATGAATATTGATATGAAAAATAAAGCTTGCAACATTGAATTCACCATGTGTCTGCCTCATTACTTCAAACTCTCACAGCTGGCTAAAAACACTTTGGTGGACACTCAGACTAGTACAGAAAAATAAATACCAATTTTATTAAGTGAGCTCATTATATTGTGTGTAAAAAAGAAATTAATTGTAAATTAAAAACAGCAAAAACATGCATTATATATAATATACATTGATATATATATATATATATATATATATATATATATATATATATATATATATATATATATATAATTTTTATTATACTATTTTATTATTGCTTATATACAACTATATTATTTATGCATATTTTGAATTTTGTTCAAATATTTTAAGTTTACATTTTCATTTTAGTTTGTTCATTTTTTGTAATTTGCTTTTGCTATTATTTCACTTTGATTTTATTTTAGTTTTAGATTTAATATTTCTATGTAATTTTTTGTATCTTATATATATATATATATATATATATATATATATATATATATACACACACACACTATTTTAATTTAGCTTTAAATATAGATTTAGTTAATAACACTGATCTATATTTTAATTAATTTAGTTTTTGTGCATTTTGTTATTTTGACACCTTGTAAAATACTATATTGGTGCGTAATATATATATATATATATATTAAAATTGTACATAAATTGTAATTTTTTTAGTAATTATTATTTTAGTATTACTTGCATATTATTTTTATGTTTATTTTTTAAATTATCTTTTTTCTGTTTTCATATTAATTTTAGTTTGGTTTTTATTAATTTTGTTATTTGGTTTTATCATTTTTAATCGTTTTTCTTTTTTAAATATCTGTATTTTGCTTTTTTATTTCAGTTTTAATGGTTTATTTAATAATTTTAGTATTTCAACCTTAACTTCTTTTATTTCAGCTACTTGCCAAAACAACACAAAACATAGAAACTGCATAGCAACGTAACAAAAACTTAAACCACTTAAGCAATGACCTGGCAACCATCCTCAACACCCTAACAACCACATAACAAAATACAGGCAACCACTCAGAAGACCTTAGCAATCACATTTCAACAAAACACAAAAAGGATTCATATTTTACAGTAATAATATGGTTGTCTGATTGGGAATGGGATGGAGAGCTCATGTGTGTGATTATGATGTCATCCTCTCACACACATCTGAGCGGTCTGAAGCTCTCAGGAAGCACAGAGTGATGATGCTGATTGTCCCGCCGAGAGCCTGTTGGTTTGACGGCAGCTGTTATCCAGTAAAGCGTCCCAGATCTCCATCATGAACCGTCAACCTGAGAGATGAGCCCAACACATGAGCCTGATGCGCAATAAACCAGAATGAGCCAATCAGAACTGATCAAGAGTAACAACATCACTTACAGCTCTCTGTAGTAATTCAACAGACCAAGACCAAATAAAGTCCAGTCAAAAATAGGTAAAAACTATTCATACTGAGAAAATTTTAATAATGAGAATGGTCAATGATAACCAACTTGCCAAGATCAAAGCAGTTACTTTAGTAAAATATATATATATATATATATATATATATATATATATATATATATATATATATATTACTAAAATGGGGGAATGTATGAAAACTATATAGACAAAGTAAAAAAAAAAACAAAAAAAAAAAAACTACAATTGAAATGAAAAGAGAAAATATAAAAAATAAAACTAATCAGAATATGAATAAAACTATAATACTATCTCAAATAGGTTGCATGATTGCTATTATTTTATTATTGCTGTATTTATACTCATTTTAAAGGCAAATAAAAATGACAAAAATTATAACAAAAATTAACAGAAAATATAAAAATAAAAACTTATCCAAAATATTTTTAAAACTATAATACTATCCCCATTTTATTGTATTATTGTACGTATATAGATAGCATTATAGCTACTTCAATATCAATCTGTATCTCACATGGAGCTATGGAACAGTTTAAGATCACTGAAATATGTTGACGAAAACGTTTTGGTGCTTTATAATGTTTTTGTGACTTTTCGTGTGGCTCAACAATAACAGAATAGTATACGCATAACATCGGATTTGGATCGGCCTCGTGTGATCAATACCCGATCCGCAGAAAATGCCAGTATCGGAGCATCGGATCTTTGCATCCCTACTGCACACCCCGAGCTGGAAACCTCTACTGAATGTGGCTGACCAACTCAGTTTTTACATCTATAAAGACTCTGTAGACACACTTTCATAAGTTATTATGGTTTAGATGAAGTCTTTTATTTGTGTTTTATATCAATGTCAAATAGCTTTCTGGAATAAAACTTTTCTGTACTTGTTTAAGCCTCGATTTAAAAGTCATCCTGAAATCAAAATCGTCATTTTCTCACCCACATATTCAAACTCAACCTGTCGTATTCAGTTCTGCTCCGCTTGCATACGTCACTTCAAAACGAGTTTTCTGCTAAAGTTTGTTTCTGTGTTGTTTCATCAGCATCAGATGTCAGAGCTGAGTTTATAAATGCAGGAATTTACACATGCTTTAATTAAAAGAGTTTGTGGGATTTTCTGTGAATTTAATCATTAATTCAGATACCTTTGCAATTCTGTTACATTAAAAAAAAAAGAAGCAGAATAAAAGATGATAGGGTTACACAGGGTTATTATAGCTAACTAAGAAACAAATAAATCAACAAAAATGACAAATAATAATGAATATGTGTGTGTGTGTGGCACTAAAACACTGTCATACAAAAGCACATAAAAACACCAAATTTAAAATAAAAGCTAATGCATAATGTTAATAAATGCTAAAACAGTATATAAATATTTTTTAAATATCACTGCAATGACTTCAAAAATATATTACAAGTTTGGGGTAATGGTAAAAGTCTCAGATTTGTAACCCAAAGGTTGTGGGTTCGAGTCTGTGTGAAGCGAATGAGACACCAGACAACATAATGCTCCGGGTGTGCGTGCACCTGGAAGGTTAAACGCAGAGCAAAAACTCAAAATATGTGATGCCATACATGTCACACACTTTCAAAACCATCAGACGAGACTTTAACATGATGAAAGAAAGCTTCTTTAGTGAGGAGAAAAGGAAGCAGACATTCAGTATCGTATGTAATGACATTCAAACTCTTAGAAGTGTCTGAATACACTTTGTTGCCACAGTCAAAAGTTCAAGACAATGAATATGAACCTCAACCTAGTTTTTTACATTCATAATGTAATCCAGCACTCGTGGTCTGAAACACACTGATATCATGTGTGTGTCTCTCATGGGAGCTGTAAACACACACCTAACATATCATCCAGCAACATGTGTTACTTTTACGAGCGCTGGGAAACCCAATGTCTGGACTCAAATCCTGTCATTATTCCAGTTTAAGTCATTAGTCAAAGTATTCCCTAGTCAGTGCTTGTGTGAGATGAATTATCAGTGATTTTATGGTAAGGCAAGTGTCTTTAGTTTTACTAGTGCTTCTACAAGATTACTGACTTTAACAAACCCCAAACCTAAATTGTATTTCGTCTGGCAGACAACACTCATATTGTGACACTATTGGACATGTACCATGCTTTAAAGTATCTTGAAGTGATATAAAAATACCGTTGCACATTAATATGGTAAACCTTCAAAATGATAGAACTAAAACACTGCATAGTCTTCACTGTTTCAGATATGAACGGATCCCAAACAAATATCCAAAAGTGATTCAGTCAAGAGCAGTGAGTGATTTTCTCCGTCTTTGGTTGTTTGTTTAACATTAATGCCACAGACAGCAGCAGATAAATTAGGCTGCTGTCCCTTTAAGACCGACTGCACGGAACTAATATACTAAAAAGCATCCTGTTTTCACCCAACTATTTACATTTAACACGTAACCCACTGTGTTTATGTGAATACTCCACACGCAGGTATCTTGGTATAATTGTGTGCGTATTTGACCATTCAAGCGCAATAAGATGTGAAAGAGATTTGAATTCGCTCATGCTTTTTGTGCTTAACTCTTATTTATCATCCAACACATCCCACTCTTTTTCTCATTCATGCATGATTCTTCATCACTCTCAGTTCAAGTGTATATAACTTGTGCTATGCCGATATATTTGCATACCGCAAAATAAACGATAAGGCCAAATCTCTAAATGATGACACTTAAATGTTATCAGGAATAGAAAACGATAGAACAAAAGAATGAAAGACACATACAACAAACAATGGGAAGAATGACAGAGAATGAAAGACTTTATATTGAAGAGTAGATATAAACACGATGGAGTGCTATAAAGAATGATAAATATAATGAACAACAATGATATAAAGAGCAATATATAAACTACAGAATGATGCAAAGAAGGCTAGATAGAGACATGATGAACAAGCGCGT
Source organism: Carassius gibelio (assembly GCF_023724105.1). NCBI lineage: Eukaryota > Metazoa > Chordata > Actinopteri > Cypriniformes > Cyprinidae > Carassius > Carassius gibelio. The sequence goes on from NC_068390.1 coordinate 26,527,130, forward strand.
CATTCATCTTTAGTCATGCTGCTGTGAAGGGTTGTGAGGTTGAAGCTCGAGATGTTTCTTCACAGGGAGGGTCTAATTTCACATTGGGGTGGTTTACAGCCGCTTTTCAGCCTCTCATCATGTGTCTGAGAGCCGCTCGGCTGATGTCAGACAGTAAGATGCATGTCTGGGGTTTGATTACAGACTGCAGTGTTTCCTGAACTGCGGACCCCGCCTGAGGCCCGTCGAAGCAGCTGCGCTCACGGTCCCTGAAGCCCACGGACCGGAGCACGTGATGGACCGTCAAAACACAACCAGAGCTAGCGGAGACGAGCACACACTAGAATGATCAAACATCACTTTAAACCAGTTATTTACACAAATGAATCCACTAAATTACTGTAACGTGTGGAGAAAAGGATTCATTTTACTACTCCAAACAAATGATGAAATCTGCTGGAAGTTGTTATTCGTAAGGTCAAGTGAATTAGAGCTGTGCAGATTTAATTTGTAATATCACATTTTTGTATGCAGTATTTCTGTCACACAAGTCTGGTTTATATATAGAAAGAGAAAGAGAGAGAGAGAGATTTCTATATAGATACATATTTTTACACCTCCTCTAATTTATTTTGTCTGTTTAGTACCATAACTACAGCTAGATTTCTATTTATGGATTTAGACAATTTCTGGGCTAAGAAAAAGTTCTGTCTGACATCATGTCTGATCTAAAATATCAAGTTTAAATAATACTAAACAAATAATATAAAGAATAATAATTAATATTTAGAATATAAAAAAATGAAAACAAAATTTTTAATATAAATTAAAAGATAATTTATAATTTAAAGAGATAAATTAATATAATAAAAGCACAAATCCAGAGAAACAGTGCTATTTTATTATTAAGATACTATTACAAATTGTATATTTTGATTTCAGTATAATTTTATTTAGTATAGTAATTTTGCTGGGGTTTTTTTTATGAATTTCTACAAATATATTTTTTTTTCTATTTTTAACATTTTTTATAAAATGTATTATGTTTTAGTTAACCATTTAATAATAAAATAATAATAAACTTTATTTTATACAGCACCTTTAAAAGTAGCATCTCAAAGTATTTTACATACATATACAAATATGAAGTTTAAAGATAAACACAGCAGTACAGGAAGTAAAGAACTAACCAAACAATACAAAGACAATATAATAAAAGACAAAGTAATCACATAAAAGCTACCCTAAAAAAGTAAGTTTTAAGGGATGATTTAGGAAACATTTTTTGAGTAATGACAATGTTTTTATTGGTTTTAATTGTAGTTCCAGTTTTAGTTAACTGTAATAAACCTCTAGTGCACATGACCTTCCATAACGAGATTCCCATCCCATCCTATATTAATGTCAGAGTCCAAATGACTGAGATCTTCACCATGATGAAGGATGATGACACTGGCTGATTTATTAGTGTGGTTGAAGAAGTTGTCAGTTATAACGTTTGCTGGCATTTAACACTTTACTATCCATAGTTTATACGGTCAGTTCCTTTCCAATCCCAAAGGCCACACGGTCTTCACAATAATAAAAAATAACAACAACAACAAAAAACATATTCCATAAAGCCTATTCAATAGATTTATACACAATACAAAAAAAGGGCCAAAAAAAAAAAAAAAGTTTAATCAAGTCATATTCCTATTCTAAGGGGAACAGAGCCACTTTTTTTGTTTTGTTTTTTAAAAAATAAAACATTAATTTACAATTGCAGAGCCATTTTCCTAAATGTACCTGTCAAACATGTCAGGACAGTCGTCATGAATTAACCATCAGACAGAAGTAGTCAAGCTCAGCGTTCTCGAAGGCATCTCAGATTTGTGAACTGAAGGGTGAAATCAGCCGCAGGTAACATCCTGGCACAGAAGAGAGACACGTACCGTTTACAGAGGAAAGATAAACTACTGCACGTCTCGTCACTGCTATCCTTCCTCACACACAAACACATTCACACATGAAGCTGTCAAGAACATGTCCAGGTCACATTTCACCACAAAATCAAAAGGAAGAAATAATATTGTGCTTGAAGGAAAATTAAGACAAATTATTTCAGGACCAGATTTTTTTGCATTGTGACATGACAAAAAAAAGCACATTTAACCTTACAAATCTACCAGATTTATTATTTTTTATAGCAATAATAATGTTTATATTTTCTATATGTCATAAGTAATATTTGTTGTATCAAATGTAGCATATTATGTAAATAGAAAAATAATAAAAAATTATGTGCATTACAGTAATGACAGATTTTTTGGGGGGATTGTAATAATGAGAACTGATAGTATTGCACTTAATTATTGTGCAAAAAAAATAAATTTGTTATACAACTATATTTTGCATTTGGAAAACTACATTAATGACATATTTTTTTGGGATTAGAATAATGAAAACTGATAGTATTGCGTTTAATTATTGTGCAAAAAAAAAAAATATATATATATTGCATTTGTTATACAACTATATTTTGCATTTGGAAAAGTACATTAATGATGTATTTTTGCATTACGAAATGAGAATTTGTGTATTTTAATTCATGATATTTGTCAAAAAAAAAAACTGGATTTTTCCTTGTGTAAAATATATGATTAAATATGACCTGGATCTTTCTTTTTTTTTAATTTTCAACTATTAAATCATTCAACCTTATTAGAATGACACACAACACATGAGCCAGTCGCCACAAACAGACGTGATTATCCAGCAAAAGGATCTGTTATTCCACAAGTGTACTGAACAGGTTACATACAGACATTTCGTTTTCTCGCATGATTGTGACAAACATGAGAACGTGTAACAGCTTGATTTGGTGCTATTCCTATGCAGTTATGTTTAATATCTTGTGCTATTCTTACTGATGATCAACAAACATTAGACAGAGTTTAATGACGCTTTGTCACCGTCAACCTACTGAACGACACACATAGCCATTCACATGTGCACAAAAGCACACACAAGTAAAAAAAAAAAAAAAAAAAACCTTGACCATCAGTGCTTTTCAAACAAGTATATGCAAAGTAAAAATAACAGGTATCATTTAGACACTTCGACTCTTCCATAATTCTCAGATATGTCATCAAAAACAGCCATTTGACTTTGCTATCCCAGACGTCCCATGAAAAGTGGTGCAAATAAAGCCTGTAGTGGTTGCTGATGAATCACGCACAACGTTAAAAACGCCTGACGGTAATCGCTCATTCTCTTTTTGTTCTCCCTTGACTTCAAGGAAGACTAGTTCAAAGTAAAATTCTCTGATATTTACAAGAAAGCTTCAGTTCCCTTCATGTTCCCAGAGAGAGACCGTCCCGTGTCCGTGCTTTTCTGTCCCCTGCTCCGCTAAATAAATTTAAAACATTTTGTCTTGTCGTGGGGCAATCGCGTCTTGAAGAGTACAGAGTCCACTCTGAACTGTGTATATAACAGCGGCATGTATCCGTAGACTTTTACGAAGAAGTTGATGCACTTGTGACGTTCGTGGAAGTGTGAATCGTCGTGCGAAAGAGCCTGTGGACAGCCGGGACAGCGGAAGGTCCAACGTGATGTCACCTGAGAGGAGGAACATCATGATAAAAATTATATTCATGACTTCAATTCAGCTTGAGAAGACTTGGAATGTAGGGCAAACGTTTGTATGAACAAACAAATATAATAGACGCGTTTAATCTGCCAAGACAGCAACAGACAGAGAAAATCCATCAAATTTCATTACACCGTTAATTGATGGCTGTCTCGAAGCTTCAGTCAATGGACTTCAGAACATCAAAGGCTTTTTAAAGCTAAAACTGAAATCCTACTGAATAATCCCATTGAAATCAATTTATTGTAACATACACGATTAAAACTGGAAGTAATGTGCTCCGTCTGGACACTTTCTAGACATTTCATTTCTTTTATAGTGCACTATAACCACAAAACTGCGGCTGCAAAATGATAAAAGGAGAATCTCACAATTTCCACGACATATTTCACCCCCAAATCAAACAAAAAAGAAAGAAATGCATTTTTTCGTGTGTATTTTTTTTAGCTTGTCTTTCTTGATGGTTATTAAATTCCAATTGTATTACAGCAATTTAGGAAACACAATATTATTGTGATATATAAATACAATTTAAATAATATAATTATTTTAGATTTAAATACTAATAAAAGGGGAAATTAAATGAATAAGAAAGCCTAATACTGCTGAAAATAAAATGAATTTTCTTCATTCACATTCTTTATATTACATTATATTTTCTTTTGATTTGAGGGTGAAATATGAAATATATTAGTATATTATGTTCATGATAAAAGAGAGATTTATCAATGGCAGCATATGTAAATTTGAGCCAGATAATTCAAATGTAACTGTGTTGTAACCAAGTTAAAAATGGGTGGGGCTACCCAGAGTGATGGAAAAATGTATTGTCTAATTAACATTTTCACATTATTCATACCCAAAAATGGCATGTCTGAGCAAGAACTTGAAATCACAAGAGACAAAAGCCCCAAAAGGCTCAAAATAAGTGTTTCAAGTAATAGCCCACTGACCTTGATGGGGGGTTTGCGAGTGATATGAGACACGAGGAAGTTCATGGCAATATCCTCACAGTTGATGTACTCGTCCACCATGTCACGTATGGCTTGAGGCATGACATACGAATAGAGGTACGCATAATACTGAGAAGAAGAAGAAATTATGGATTTTAATAAAATATTAATGCAAGAGAGCAAAAACACTTCAAATGTACCATGATGTTGAACAGCAATGCCCATAAAAGAACCATGTTGTGCTGTTCGCTTATCCACCTGGAAAATGAAGGACTGCATCTTGAACAACAATGTACTTAGTAGCAACATTGTTTTTAACTAACCAAACTGTTATCTGGGTAAACCTACATAAGCCTGGTGTCTATTTGTGGCGTGATCAGACTCTGGAAGTGTCAAAGCAGTCAAAGCTTCACCTTGTGGAAGAAGGCTGCACCAGTCAGCACCATGGAGAGCTCGCAGGAGTAGTTTGAATTGTAGAGCCAAGATTGGTGATTTACATCCCAGGCATGGAACCTTCCTGGGAATCCCACAATCCGGTCTCTGGCCTCCCGCCACACCCTGGGAGTGAGGGAAGAGAAAGAGATGGGAATGATCCAAACTATGAAATGCACAGTGATTTTAATAATCACTTGCAAAGTTTCTTAGCTATATATGCTCTCAAAAAATAAATAAATAATAATAATTAAGTCATTTAATAGTTATATATTAAACATTTCCAATTGTATTACAGTTTTAACAAAAACTATAAACAAAAAAGTTTATATATTTATCAACAATGAATACATTTTCCATCTCATTAATTTGAGCTAATTTAATTAGTTCAACCAAAAATTAAAATTAGCCCATGAATTACTCACCCTCAAGTCATCTTAGGTGTATATGACTCTTCTTTCAGACGAATCCAGTCGGAGTTATATAAAAAATGTATTTGATCTTTCAAGCTGTTTAATGGCACTCAGTGGGTGCTGCATGCATCAGTCCAAAAGAAGTTAAATAAAAAGCACCCAGCCATAAAAACAAACAAAAAAAGTCTCTCACATGGCTCCAGGGGGCTGAACAAAGACAGTCTTGTAGGGAATAAATTAATTTTTTTTTTTACAAAAAATATCAAAATTCAAAACTTAATAATCACTTTAATGTAGCTTGTGCCAACAGTTCCGGGCAGAAGACATATGAGGCCAGCTTTGTGCATGCATCGCTCAGAAGTGAACAAGGAAGCGCAGGGGAGAGATCAAAATAAAACAATGGTCACTAATTAGAAGTACAAAACAAGGATTTGTAGAGAAGAATGTCAGAGGATTCCGATATAAGCCAATAGGAAAATGGTTTTCCTTTGCTAAAGTAAGGAAACATTGCTTCCTTTGATCCTGTAAACAAACGTTGGTTTTTACGAGACTCAGAAGTGACCTCACAAGTCATCAGCCCAGAGCTGCTTCTGTGTACAACTGTTGGTGCAAGCTAGATTAAAGTGATTATTACATTTTGTATTTGGATATTTTTCTCACAAAAGGCCTTCATTCATCCCTAGGAGCTGTGTGAGACACTTTTTTTAATTATGGATGGGCGCTTTTTATTTAACTTCTTTTGGACTGATGCATGAAACACACGCTGAGTGCCATGAAACAGCTTGAAAGATCTTATACACTTAGGATGTCTTGAGGGTGGGTAATGTATGGGCTAATTTTAATTTTTGGGTGAACTAACACTAAGTTTATTAGTTTATGTTAAAATTGTGTAATCCAAATAAAATTTTGGTCTAAATATTTTCAAAGATCTCCCATAATAGACCTACAGATAAATATCATAACTGTTTAGCAATGGAAGCATCTTTGAATAAAATGCCAACCAAATAATAATTATTAGTTGACCATCCTGACCAATTCCCTAATGTTAAGACACTAAAATATATTGGGAACATTACTAGTGTTCAGCGTGTAAAGATTCTTGATATTACCATTTTTACCCCAAAACAAATGAAAAAGAAAAATAAACCAGTGCGAGCAAAATCAAATCCAAAGCTCACGCTATCTGCTCATCCTCCCAATGACTAAACATGCAAATAAATATGGAAATACACAGGAGGGAAGCACAGGGTTTCCTTCAACTGTCATGGTTGTGCTTTGAATTCCTCAAACCAAGAACTGAATCTGCAACTGTTGGCTTAAATTCTCAACATCACATGACTGAATGCAAAAAATCCTGCAGGAAGACTCCACAACAGTTCACTCCTTCTTCACAAACACATTAGATGTTCATGTGCATTTGAAAACACATCTTTGGACCACACTGTAATTTTATCTAAAATGAGATGCTTAAAACAAACAGACTGAGGTAAGAAAACAGACCGTTTTCTCAGAAATATTCTACTTTCCTTTCTTCATAAAACTTATTTTTTTTCCTAAACATACTTCAGCCCAAAGCAGTGACATCATGTGGAGTTTCACATTATTTTCTAATACTATAAATGATAATAATTAAATTCACAAAATAAAATGTATTTAAAAGATGCAAAAGTAATGGAGCCACAACATCATGGGCACCGTTCCAAACAAATAATCTCAAAATGCCCCTAAATTTATCTTTAGAATGGGGGAAATAGCTTCAAAAAAATTATCTGCAAAAATGTAGGAATTGCATTTTCAGGATGTAATTTTTTACCAAGACAAAATCAAAGGTTTATCTCAATATTTTAAGCCTTTTGACAATATTCGGTATATATATCAATATTGCTTGTATTTGCTTTGAAATGGCCAAAAGATGGATATATTTGTGAACAGCCAAAGTAGATAATTAAATATAGCATTTCATTTAAATTAAGTGTTTACATTTTCATGTAAATATTGTAAGCATCCTGTGTAGTTGCTCAGCCTTATTAAACATAATATGGTATTATCATGGCATCATAAAAACCTTACCTGAACCCAAACATAATTTCATCGTGTCGAAGATGGGCATCATCGTCAATAGACAAAATAGCCTCAGTCTCAACTGCATCCCAGGGAAGAAAGCGATTGTTTAAGCTGTTCTTTTCTGTGCGTACCACCTGCAGAGAAAAAGCCCATCTGTTGAGTCAACATGCCTCATTGTGAACGACTGCTGAGGTAGAACATGGCATTATTATGAGGTTTTACTGGGGCTGCCAGACACTCAACCATATGAAAACATCAAATGCCAATCCAAACAACATAATACTTCTCTAAACCATTTCTGATTAATAAAGCAAACTTTTTGTGTGCAGGCATGGATTAAAATTAATTTTTTTGCTAGTTCTAATACAACTTTGCAAACTTACATCCATAATTAAAGATACTCAATTTCAAAGTTCCAAACTAGATGAAGATAGTAAGAAATTGGGGTATTCGGCATTCTGTTTGGGTTGTCATTTCAAAGTATAACCTTACTGTGAGCTTAATACAGCACTGTTTCCTTTAATATCACCAGAACTAATTTGGCTTGCTGCACTAGAGACATGAAAGCTATGCTTCAAAGACAGCAGAGAGAGCAGACCAAATCTACAGCAGAATGCAATGCTTGTGAGGTTCTATCACATTTGAGCCTTGGAGAATTCTGACTAATAACAAGCTTAACAAGATTTTTTTTCCTTTAGTTGTGCCTGGGTGTCCTAAACCTGCCATCATGATGTTAGGGTGTTATGCATTGGTAGGGTATTCAGGAATCTTACTAGGGTGTTTCGGGAGGTTACTAGGAGGTTGCTTACTGGCCCAGTAAAAAAAAGTTATGACTATCACAAATATGATCAAGAAATAATGTATGCTTACCACAATTGGTAGACCAATGTCTGGCCAGAGTAGATCATCGGAAGGTGGTTTGGGGGAATTCCACACTACCACCACTTTGTTAAGATAAGGGAGTCCATTTAGTCTCTCCAGTGAGTTCATAAGAACCTCCTCCCTTTCATAAGTAAGCATGACCACAGTAAACTGCTCCCGAGGGACGTTACCTCCTAGAGCGGCCTGAAACTCTTTACCAGATCCCCCAGAACCTTGGCCGATAGGGCGGAACCCAGTCCCTGACCCTAGAAACTTGGCTTCTGAGGGAAGTACGGGGTCATGGGGAGTATGTGGAAATAGATGGAAAGGGCCAGGTGCACGATTCCAGGTGTGGTAGACATCAGCAGCTGTGTAGGTGAAGTTACGCAAGAAGCGGGGTGAAGCGTAAGGAGGCTCTACTTCAACAGGCCCCAGATCTAGGTCGCCATTGTCAGCCATGTTAGCATCGGTTCCTGCCAACTTTCCAGCTTTGTGAGGAATCTCCTGGACAGGCTCCTCACGTATAGGTGCTGCTGGTATCTGGATGCTGGTTCGTACACTAGCCAGAATGGTGCTGAAGATGCTCTCTGAGGTGGAGAAGTATGTCTCCCAAAGAAACCGACCCTGTCGTCGCATGACCAGAAGGTCATTGTCTGAGATGCTACGCAACAGAAAGTGAAGCTCTGTTATGCGAGGCTTGGGAACCATAATGACTGCCTCGTTCCAGCGTATAAGATGATGGTAGGGCAACTTTGAGTAGTCTCCAAGCACCACCGGTATTGCCCCAACTTCCAAAGCCTCAAAAAGTCTCATGCTACAGCCAGCAGACGCCACCAACTGCACATCGCCTGGAGATATCACCAAGGCGAACGTAGAGACCTTCAGTACTTCTAAACGATCCTCACGCTCACCACACAACGCCCACTCTGTTGGTAAACTTGGCTTAGCCTGATTCTTGCAAGTGAACTCCACTAGAACCTGGTCTAGGTGACTGTCTTGTACAGCCTTAAGTGTGCCAATAATGCGGTCATCATAATCAGCTGGTGGATCACCCTCCATTTCCTCCTCAAAGGACTGCGGTGGGGCTTCAAGCAAGCTGCTCCTCAAAGACTCAACCTTTTCCCCTTGAAAGGTGAAGAGATACTTCCTTTTGACCGGGACTTGCGGAGGGACCTCAAGGAAGTTGGGCTCAGACAGAGCGTGGACTAGCGGAGACAACACCATGTCGAAACCTTCCCTATATTGATTTTCAAAAAAGGTAGACTGTGCCACTGCTGCTCGGCCTGTGCTCACATTGTACAGGAAGTTCTGTGTCAGAGACTTTCTTGAAAGGTGTACAAGCAGGTGGTTGTGGCCATCTAACCTCCAATATGGCAAAGCCTTTAGCTGTTTTTCAAGATCTAAAAGCGAGACAGGAGGAGAGGAGGGTGATTCTTGTATTTCCCCAACGAGCACTATGTACAGGCAAGCAATGTTTGGATTATCGGTCACATATACACTGCTTTTGACGGATGAGGCAAAGGCTTGTTTGACAAGAGGGTCCAACTTTTCACCCCAAGGATACGACCCTGTGTCATAAACATAGACAGGGAAGCCAGAAGTAAGTGGACATCTAGCATAATCAAAACAAGTATGCAAACGACAGTTTTGTACCGACTTCGGAGGAGGGTATCCAGGATCATCCTTGTCTGGTAAAAGTCTAACTGGCAATGACAGTTTTGGCTGGTTTTGTGCCATGAGTTCCTTGTAAGAGTGCTCTGTCTGGCTGATGACATTTTTGAGTTGTAGCAAGTCCTGTTTGGCACTGTCAATACTACGTTTACAGGCCTCAATGCGTAGGTTAAGTCGGGCTATCTCGCCATTTAGTTCTTGACGCTTTGCCTCAAGCTGAAGTAGCTCCTCACTGACGGATTCCCTGATACGACACAGGTCTTGAACATGCTTCACTTCACACAGCTCCCCTCCAGGTCTTGGCCCAAAAATGCGTTTATCTGGTCCCCCTGCTTCATCAATTGTGGTGAGGTAGTAATGTGCAATGAGAGGGAAAAAGACCAGGATAAAGAAGAGCATGAAACTCAGCCAGGTGAGCCGCACTCGCCGCAGTACCCATGGCTGGCCATTGTTTCCGACCATGCCTCCGTTTCGCTGCATTGTGCAACTATCACTCTCCTCTGAACCAGATACGTAAATGAAGCCGTTGAGGAGATTCAGCTGCCATAATGCAACCTCATCTGTTCTGTACACACTTTCAGATTTACCCCTTTATGGAGTTCGTAACTTAGGTGTCCTTGTTTTAATTGGGACTCCTGATAAAATTAAATTTCATCTTTCTCGTGACAGAATGATATCATCCATAAACAATATGGTCTTGTGTGCTGTATGATGTTTGTTGAAAATCAAACTATCCAAGAGAAGAGGGAGAGTCCCAGACAGCAGCAAAAATTGAGTGCCCTTGATAGGGATCACCAATGGAGACATGGCTAAACTGCATTTTTATCTGTGGCATCATACTCTTGTCAATCTTCCATTGTTGAGATTCATGAACTGGCCATAGTGTCCCATGATCTCTTGGAAATACTGCACGCCATCCAACTGCAGTCAATCTGCAAAACAGACAGCAAGTGTCAGTTATTTACATAACAATTCAGGAAAACAAGAAGGCTTGAATACAACTGTGGGTTTAATCTGAAATGCATTGGACAGCCTCCGTATATCATTATGCCTAGGACACATCAATCTTAATCAAGTCTAAGGCCCGAAACAGTACATTAGCACAGACACTCTCAGAGATCTCTTTTTATCCCCCCTTGAATACTGAGTTTAACACATTATTGCAAGTATGCATGTGAAATATCTAGTAGGGCCTATAGGATATTACAATTGTAATGTGTTGGCCAAGCATTTATGCCTGCATTTGTTTCTGGCCTAAAAGACAAATCGCAATTCTTATTAGTGATTACAGTATTTGGCAAGAGATGTTTTTGAACACAGCTCCACAAAAAAACAGTTCACACCCATTTTTAGATTCGAAACCAACTGGCAGCACTCAGAATGACCTCCCAGACTTGTGCTATTCACTGAACACATTATCTGGTATGCTGGCAGCTAGCTCCAAGCATTAGCAGCTGTTCTAAAACAAACTCACAGAGCAAACACTCCATAAGGCATGCATACAGGAAAAACACATGTGTCTCTGCTAGAATTGCCCATGCAGCCATCAGTAAAAGCCATGCAAGATTTCAGAGAGCTTCATTATCTCTGAATAAGAGGACATGAGGGATGATTTTCCCTTTAATGGAACAGATTTTGACATGGCCATGATCCTGCAGCAGGGAGGAGATGCACTATCACACACTTCTGTCAGACCACTTACTCATATACTCTACTGATCAAAACTCACACAGAACACAAAACATATATTATGACCTATGGACTCTTTGATAATCACCATGGTGTATACTTTTTCCATTTGCAATACTAAAATAATTGGGATGCTGCACAAGCCTGATCTCCAGTGCTACAGACTATCAGAGCTAGAACATGTGAGAAAGAAGGGTATCCTGGTCTCCTCAGATTAATTACTCTAGATCTCCAGATACATGTTCAAGTAATAATAGACAGACGTTGATACTTAGGGACAAATTTGGGCTAATGATTGTGGATAATCTTTTTTTTTTTTTACATTTCCCTGATTAACCCTTTGGTGTCGATTAATGCGTATACGTGTTATGACGCGTTTTCTCCTGATAACCCCGAAAAGAACTTAAATTACAATTTCAGTTTTGATCGTACAGATAAGAGCAATACATGAATCGAATCTGTAAAGGGTCTACTTTTTTGTATATAGTAAACTTTGTGCATTTATAAAATAAAGATAACAAGGTGTGCTGTCTGCAGCCTTTGTCTGCGGTGATCTTCATTTACAAACGCGTCATTAAAATGAACTGTAACTCAGTGAATAATCAACGAAGAGACATGAGAGAGATATCTATAGAAAGCTTGACATGTCTACTTTTAAACTACACAAGTACTGCTGAAAACAAAGTAATCTGTGATAAAGTAATCCATATGAAAACAACGTGATGTCTGTTTTTCACGTCTCCCTTCATTATATGTAATGTGACCACGCCCACACGCTGAACACGCTTTTGAGATTATATCAGAAGACAACAGAAGACAATGCAGCAAGAATAAGACATAATTCACCCCAAAAATATGTGATGTGGATTACCTCATTATTTGAGATTTGGATTTCCACAGAAAAAAAGAATGAAGCCCTTTATTCAGCAGAGATCATAAACATGAGTAAGACCCTTTTTATTTATTTATATACTTGTACTAGTTTTCACATAACGTGTAAACATTTTACTAGTATTTTTCCAAACTATAATTCCTGACTAAATGTATTATCAAGTGAAACATTATGAAGTTTCAATAACAATATACACTACTACTGTAGGTAAGGAGTGTATATTGTCATTGCTTACCTAATTATTTTTTATATTCTTTTATTGTGTGTTTTTTTGTTCTGTCGCTGTCATTCTGTCGCACTGCGGAGCTTCTGTCACGAAAACAAATTCCTTGTATGTGTAAACATACCTGGCAATAAAGCTCATTCTGATTCTGATACTATACCATTCAAAAGATTGATGTAAATAATATAAATGAAACAAATACATGTAAATGTAACAAATGTAACAAACAATGCTGTTCTTCCAATTTATCCCAAAAAAACCCTGAAAATAATATTCTCGGCTCTTTTCAACATTAACAATAATAATGATAACAATAAAAGTTATTTCTTTTTTTTTTTTTTTTGTAGAAAATCAGATTGTTAAAAGGATTTCTGAAGGATTGTGTGACTGGTGTAATGCCAAAAATTCAGCTTTAAAGTCAGCTTTGATTGTTCCTAATAAACTGTTTAACTGCACTATCAAGTGGATATTAAATGATGATGTGGGATAATTAAATATATTCTAAATAAACTACAAACAAAAAATCTATACATTTATTTTGTCCTCACATTCTTTCTTGTAACTCTTCCCTCTCAGTGACACACAGCTGACTGAAAGGCTCATTATGCAGCTCATTATGTGCACAGTAAATCTAAAATATCTTAAACTGTGTTCCGAAGATGAACGGAGGTCTTACGTGTTTGGAACGACATGAGGGTGAGTCATTAATGACATAATTTTCATTTTTGGATGAACTATCCCTTTAATATGTACACTACTGTTCAAAGGGTTTTGGGTCTTTTGTTTATTTATTTTGATAAAAAGTGATATTAAAAGACAGATTCCTATTACATATAAATGCTGTTCTTTCCATTCATCAAAGAATCTAAAAAAAAAAAATAAAAAAAATGTATTATGGTCTCCTTAAAAAAAACGTTAAGCATTAAGACTGTTTTCAACATTGATAATAATCAGAAATGTTTCTTGAGCTTCAAATCTGAATTTTAGAATGATTTCTGAAGGGTCATGTGACACTGAAAACTGGAGTAAAGATGCTGAAATTTCAGCTTTGATCACAGGAATAAACTGAAAGGGCCCATATTCACAAAATAAATAAGTGTCCCTTAAAGCAGAATAGTTCTTCTCAGGTGAACAGGCAAGATTCAGGATATCTGAGCTACATCTCCACTGTGAACGGTCCGGACATTAATAAGAAACTGGATGTGTTCTGAAGAATAACTTCACACTGACCTGTGATCCGGTCGGGAAATTTTCCATGGGATAACAACTCTCCGTCTAATCCTCACACTGCCTCTGGGTTGTGAAAGCAAAGCAAATTTACCACAAGCCAATATTTAACCAGTTTTCTAAATGGTAGGATATTTCTAAGTCTGGCCGTGGCCGAGTAGCAGCAAATACGGATGAAAGCAGGAAATGATGGATCCCTTATTATCAGTGTGAGCATATTCTATGCAGCAATGACATTTCCCGATGACAGGGTAACCAGTTTTCTCCTACTGAAATTTGCTTTGAAGGCAAGAGTCCAAAAAAAAAAAAAAAAAACCCTTTGTAAATAGAAAAAATATATTTTTATCAAGTATAGTTCCCAATAGTTTCTGCATAGGAGAAAACTTTCCTCGTCTCTTCCTCTTTTCCCCACTTCCTCTTCAACTGAACTGAAAGCTGCATCGGCAGAAGATAAAATTTGAATTCCACTTTTTTTATTACATTGTTTAGATGACACATATAAATTGTGTAAATCTGCAAATTTTCTTCTTTTTTGAGAGAAAGAGAGAGACTGGATCAAATGTAGTACTACCTGTGTATTTTCCTTTTATGTGAGCTCTTAAAAACCTGATAAATCTAATGATAATGTTCTCCTAGTACATCTCAATGAATCTTTATCTAATGTTTCTGTCGGAGTTGTTGCTCTCCTTCTTGACTTCTAAGTAACACTGTTACTACAATTCATCTTCATTTTATACCATAATAAAGGCAAATTAAATTCCAGGCCATATAAAATAACTCAGCTCAGCACAGAAGTATTCAGCACTCACAAGTTAACTAGGACAAGCTTTTAGCTGGATCAATGTTCTACATACGGCAGTTTAAACATCAGACAGATGTTGAGTTGCACTTTGGGACATCTTCTCTGCGCAGGACCGATTTGTCAGTACTTTCACCCAGATGATCTCCAGAACTCCATCAATGAGTCACTCTGTTCCTAATGCACTGCTGAAACAATATAGACCACTGAGGTAATACAGCCTGATTGAATTATCTCAGATGCATTCTGCCACATGATGTCAATATGATGCCAAGAGACCGATGTCAATAGTGTCAAATAAAAAAAACGTCAAAAAAATTGAGTATGTTTAAGGTTAAAAAAAAATATATATTTTCCACATACTGTACATTATTGTTTCTCCTCTTGATTTTTACAAGGCTCAGTCTGAAAAGCGAGGTGTGCTCTGATTGGCCAGCTATCCAGTGCATTTGTGTTTGACCGAATACCTCAAACGTGTGACAGAAATGTTATGCCCCTTAACATATTGTGATGCCCTGTCCGGCCAGACCTTCTTTCTTTGCGTGAACATCTGGGCAGCGTTATGCAAATCTTCCCACATAGTGATGTAAACATGTGGGGGCATGTTAGAATGAGACGTTTTGGGGGGGGGTGTACAAGTCTTACCTTTCATAAAGAATATCTCTTTGGTTTTGAGACTTTAGTCTTTGCAACTTTACAGATCTTCTTTATGCACCAAGAGCTTTTAACACTCCAAAAAGAAAGGAAAATTTTTTATCGCATCATATGACCCCTTTAAGCATTCCCATTTTTAAGCAAAGTAGGCCAACAACTTCGAAGTTCTTTTATTACTGGTGAAAATCTTTTCTTATGGTCAACAGGTCTGCTTCCCTAGTCAGCAGTAAAAAGGAAAGCTGTGCCACTAACATACTGTATTGGCAGGGAGGGAAAAATAAACCAGTTGTTTGCAAATGACCTCATTCACACATCTGCTCTTCCACAGAAAAGTCAAGCTCCTAAACTTTTCGAGTGGAAATGAAACAGAGACAGCTGTGTTTAATTAACTTATGCATGATGTATCAGAACATTCTGCACTGAATTTAACATTAAAATACACTAGACAAGGATAGACCAAGGTTCTGGCATATGGGCCACACATTGGGCTTTAAATATAGCACTCACAGTGTAAACCCTTTGAGATGTTCTGTATCGACTGGTTCCACAAGAATACGCTCTCATCTTTAAATCTAGTTTTGCTCAGGCTAACTGTCCCGCCGTGAGACCGCCTACAGTGGCCTTAAGGTGCATTTGCATCCTTTTTGGCCGGTCAGTGTTAACAAGAATTTCAACCTTAATTTCTATCCGCTTCACCCTGATATGGTGCACACGGCCAATGTCTTCCTTTGGGCAACACACAGACCCAAAAGGCCCACCTGTAATTTCAGCCTGACAATATAACATTTCTGAAATGAAATTGAGTCACCAGAGCGATCTGTGAAAATAAAACCCAGTCTGATGGTTTTTTTTTTGTCTAAGAATGGCGTTACAGCCCAGTTCACATTTGCAATCTCTGAAGAGAAGATATTCATTTTAAAATCTGTTGTATAAACAACTGTAAGAATATCTATTCTTGAGTACACTGGAAGATATGGTGTAGAAACAATTTAAATTAGAATCATGGTAAATTTCACAAGCAATTACAGAGATGGCAAGTAATATTTAATTAAACAAGAAATTGTAAAGTAGTAAAACTGAAATAGTATTTTTTGGTAAATCTGTACCAGAACTTACAACCTCATAAAATCATTTGAGAATTTGGATTAAAGCGTATTTATATCCTAATGAATATAAAATGTAAAAAGTCTCAATGACCCAAAAAATAGGTTGATTATCAAAAGATGCCACAGCTCTGAAGCTGTTAATTAAAAACAAAGCAGCAAACGCCCCTTGAAATGAGAACACTTCCATACACAATTATCTATGCACAGTAACACATATACTTTTGTTTTTGACACTGTGGCTAAATGCAAGGTCTGTGCTTCTTTGTGGACATTCGATCAGTTTTAATAACGCAAGGTGAGGCATATTCTACAATGAAGACTGCCTGCATTCTTTGCATACTTCTGCTCCGCACTAAAGGTATGTACTTTGCTGGGAATGTGAAGTACGTAATTTTGAGTTCATAACATGACTGGTGGTGGGACATACTTCCACATCATAAAATTGCACCTTAATACCAATTGGAATTCCATGCATAATAAGACTGAAATGTATATTGAGAAATTAAATAAGACGCCTAATTGTTTTTTTTTTTTTTAGGTGCATACATTTTTTAAATGTGCCAGTCGTCAACTGAAAGGTGGAAAAGGAGCCAAATCGCAATCTCATCCTCTACCATAGCTCAATGGATTGTGGGTATAATATTAGCCCAAAGGGCAAGCACAATTCAAAAATCCACCAGAAATAGTATATCTTCCAGTCAGCCTTTGGCATGATATTTTCAGCATATTGTAATTTGAAATTTATTAGGCTAATTCCTAATCAGTCTGGATATTAGGCAAACTGGTTTGCAACTATTCCAGTTACCTAATGTAACCTTGAACGAGATGAGATCCAAACCAGGTGTATATGCCTGTTCCAGCTCATATTTCAGGCTCAATGACTGAGAAAAACGGAGCTGTAGTCTAATTTTATTCAAGACGGAGAGGCTCTGAAAGCTGACAGCCATTTCTCATTGCCTACAGGCAGCTTCAAGAGAAGTCACAAGGAGTCATCTCAATCCTTTTCTTAGGAGACAGACATTAGGTATAAAAAAATCTGATATAGATATGTAGCAAAGGTATGTGGGGAAAATATATTCACAGTGAGATGTACCAACAAGCAGTACCTGGTGTTTGCTCAATCATATTCAGACTATTTATGGGAGTTTGTCATTTGTTATCTAGTCTTGCATAACAACCCACATCTGGGGGAAAAAATGTTAGGATAACTACTCCAAGTTCACATGCTAAAATGTGTTTTTCATTATAATAGCCAACTACTTAAAAACAAATTCATCAATATTGCAAATGTAAACCCTCATAAGACATTTCCTGAATAAATGTAATTAAACTGTGAGTTTCCAATCAAAGGTGCAATAGGAGATCTTGGAAAATGCTAACATTAGCCTGATAGCACTGAAAGCGAACGTCCCAACTTTCCTGCAATCGCTGTGCACAGCCACACCACTGAACGCATTGATGCACACAGACCAGAATACCAGAGACAACCTTACTACAATAGGCTACTACATCAGCGGTTCCCAATTCCAGTCCATGTTCCAAAGTGAAGTAAACCATTACCCAGGGAGTAGGGAGCAATGGACACAGTGTAGGGATCATATCAACTAGAACACAGTTCATTCATGTAGCTCGAGTTGGTCATCTGAATCGGGCGTGTTAACTTTAATCTTTAAAAGTTCTACAATATTATGAAGAAAGACCGGTTTGTTGATGTTTGTCTGCCACTCAAGCTCTGTCTGCATAGCGTGTGGGAATGCGGTAATAACGTATTCTGTCTGTGCGAACAGGGTGCCGAGTGTTTTGAGTGGATGTACATTTCTTGGTCCTACTCCTTCCACAGAATATTTAAATACAAATAAATAAATGTAAACCACTTAACTTAGTGACTGCTATCGGATTGTGAAGTGATTTTCAACCAGTATAACAAAAAAAAATCACGGGACCAGCTCTACTGATGAGATGAGCATGACAATCGAATGCAATTAATGGCACAACCCTACTAAAAATAAAGCTCTTCTTAACAAACCACACAATTTGAGGTATCAGTCATGTTCAATAACACCATCTATCACAATGTCCTTTACACAAAGAACCTCAAAGGTCTTCACAACAAACTGTCAAAATAAAATTTCAGTTCAACTTGGAGAAACTGTGACAGAAATATATACATTTATTACTGGCTGTTGTGGGGGATGAATAAAGGCCTCCTGAAGCGAATCAATGCTTGTTTTGTACTTCTAATTCATGACCGGTGTTTTGTTTTGTTCTCTCCTCTGCGCTTTTGCGTTCATTACTTCTCAACGGAGCTCACATACTACGTCATCCACCGGAACATCATCTATTGTGAACAAGTGTACGATAGGCATGACAGGTAGCAGAAGCTAGAGATTACTGTTTATAAAGTTTTAAATAAGGATATTTTCTTACAAAAATGCTTCATTCACCCCCTGGAGCAGTGTGGGACACTTTTTATGATGGATGCATGCGCTTTATTGTACTTCTTTTGGACTATTGAAAAATAAGAAAGTCATATACACCTAGGATGACATGAGGGTGAGTAAATCACATATTTTTATATTTTTGGGTGAACTATTGATTTAAGCCTCCTCCAAGCTGTGAGAATTCAATGAACTTTATTTCTTCTTACACACTTTTGGAAATAAGGAAGGGATGCTTTATATCAACCAAGGGTGAAAGCACAGTATGTGTGTGTGTGTGTGGCTGGGCGGGAAAAAGTGGTGCTTTTCCTGTCCAGCCACACATACACACTGTGCTTTCACCCCTGGTTGATATAAAGCATCCCTTCCTTATTTCTAAAAGTGTGTAAGAAGAAATAAAGAACATTATTTGGCATTTATGAAGCAGAAAAACAGTGATCACCTTATGTTGTGGTACAGCCACCCTGAAAGATTCCATTATGGCCGAGCTGTGCTGCTAGTAAGATGTTACGCTTTTCATTTACACATCCATTAGCCTTGATCCAGACTGCAGCCGCAGATACATAGATACATTCTATAATTAGCACTTTAATTCAACGTGACTGCATGCTCTGTGGTTTTTCTCTTTTCCATTTCCAAGAAAGTTGATGTATGGAAGAAAAAGTGAAAAAAGAAAACACAGAAGCTACATGATTCAGCACCATCTGACACCTTTAATACCAACCTTCATGAAGACCTGCCACTGGAATCAGACCTGTATTGATCATAATGTATTTCTCTGCTTATTGCTGTCTGTGTGGGCAATGGGAGGCTTCTAACTTTAGCACATAGACAATGAAAAAGAAATTAATATATACAATTATATAGATTTTTGGGCCAGGGCTGAATAATTTTGGAAAATAATCTAATAGCGATTTTTTTTCTAATCAATATTGCGATTTTATATGCAATAATTTTTTAATTCTCTTTTTGTATTATTCAACAAAAATGATCTAAAAATCATTGTATAGTATGAGCAGGGTCTGAAATATTTTTTTACTCAATCACTGTATTTTTAAACAACAATCACCCAACCTAAATTTTTTGTCACAGTGTATTTGTGTTTTAGAATTTAGAATTTTTAGAATGTATTTTTAAGACCTAATGCACAGGTCAAACTGTTACTTATAAGTTTTGTTTCTCAACTGTTAACATTAACGTAATAGCCTGTATAACGACAAGGTTTAGTATAAACTTACTGTTTACATGAATACACTTTTTTTTTTTTTTTTTGCCTGGCGGACAATAACATTTGGGAAAAATCAATAGATTTACACCAAAGAACTCTAGCAATAATATTACAGAAACTGCATCAGCTCTTTTAACTTAATGGGACAAAAAAAAAAAGTGCAAAAAAAGAAAAGAGCAAAGCTCAAAAGACCACCAGTGCAACCAACCTACAACAAGCATAGCCTAAGTGCTTTCTATTATATAAATTAGGACTGACATGCCTCCAGGACAAAAACATTCTGAAACCTTAAAAAGATCTTTAATCATCTGCATAATACATCAGGTTCACTTTCGGAGCAGTGCAAGGTGTATGCTCATCTTAATAAGGCCAGAACCTGCAAACGATAGTTCACAACAGTGACACATCCAAATAGAGAGCAGGAGAAACTCATCCAGAAATCCTGCTCTACCTTCTTGGCATATGGCAAAAAAATAACTGTTAATAAAGCATTTCAAACACCCTGGAGTTGACGTGCTTTGGGATGTCAGAAAGAATATGGCTAAAAACATCTCACCAAGAAGGAAATATGGCATGATATATTAGCTTCTGCCAAACACCAAAACAGATTCACACTAAAGTATAAAAGTATAGCACATCAGGTTCGAAATAGGGCTGTGCAAATAATCAAATGCAATTTTCATGTGCATCTCGTCAGTAAAGCCAGTTCTTTAATGACACATGAAAATCACATTCGATTTTTTGCAAAGCCCTAGTTCAAACAGAGAACATCAAAATCAGACAAAGCAAATCATTTTGAACAGATCAAACCAGAATAAATTAATTCAGATCAGACGGAAGTAAACTACATAGGACTTAACTCATTCAAATTAAACTGGAGGAAGAAAATGGACAGACAAGTGGCTGCTTTGTTCACAATTGGGGCAAGTTTCTAAGATGCACTTTTTCAATACAGAAACAGCTCTGTCAAGAAGAACTCAGAATAGATCTGTGAAATCAGTCATGAGGCAATAAAAAATACCCATTTATTAGTGACATATGCCCACATCAGGGTGTTTATGATGAGGGACACGTGACTCTATTAAGTTAACAATTTGACTTCATTGCAGTAATACAAACCAACAAATTCCCCACATGGCATTTGCCATATTCAGCACCTGATCCAAATAAATCCAATCCCAGCAGCGTTATCCATCCAGAGCAGCAGGCACTTTCCCAGCCTTATGCCGGATCACAGATTTAACACCAGTAAAATCTTAAGACCCTAGTAACAGCTGCCAGACCTCTGCATACCCACACCGCTGGACAGTGACGGATAGCGAGAGAAGAGCCAGCGTGATTGTTCCTTTGCCTGCAGGGAATTACTGCATTATGCTCAAACTACAGTAACAACAATGGCCCAGGACAACAGAAAAGCCATGTCTATTTCCATAAAGTTTAGACTAGAATTCTACATAGACTGCAAAGGGAACATGTCCAAAATCCCCATTCAGAGCTACATTTTGGCATGCAAAGAGTTTCTGCAGGTTTTATGAAGGTAAAATAAAGACATTTTTAAAGAAATCGTTCATCCCAAAATAATTTTTAAAGAAACTATTACACCCTCTGGGCATTTAACTATAAGCCAATAATTCTGGACAAAGCAAGAGCCAATAATACATAATAACACTTCCATTAGCAAAAAAGTCCCTTATTTTTTTATGAAAATAAACAAGCTGAAAACATACTTAACTGAAAAACTTTTAGTGCTTTTCTATATTAAGCCTCAGATGTCAACTATACATCGGATTGATTTCTTCTTTAAATTATAGAAAAGTAAAAATATGAATGATATTATAATGTTACATTAAAACTAAAATTAAAATAATTGGAAAACTTTTTAATATAACATGTAGAAATAAGCACAGCGAAAGTGGACTTTGAATGCTTAATAGATGCTTTGAACGATTACTTAATTGTGGCATCCATTACAATTACAATTCGATTAATTATGCAGCTCTAGTCGAAATTTCCTTTTTTACTTGGTAGAACTGGTGCTCCCAACTTCAAGAAGTTAAGAGCACCAAACAAAATTTTAGGAGCATCCACTGAATATTAAGGAGCATCACTACTGCCAATTGAGCGGAAGGGCTGGCAACATCCTGATGATTAAAAGCTTTTCAATTCTTTGCCACACACACTTGGCCCAGTATTTCTTGCTAGTGATGCATCAATCTTTATTCCAATTGTTCATTTTTCAGATGCGAGTAAGCTGATTCTGATAACAGATGATTTTTTATTATTATTTTTTTTTTAAGCGAGAGACAATAAAAGCATTTCCTTGGTTACTGCTTTGTTTTTTATATGCAATATACAAAGGCAAGATGAGAATAAATTGTAATTTAAACTTTTCTAAAGTCAATCAGTTACCCTCAGAAATACATTCATTTAGTCCCCCCTAACCAAATCGATATTTAGCAATTTCTTTCTATATTTCGCACATAGTGATCAGTGAGCTTGTTCTGCCTGCTACAGTATTTTATTTTCTTTGATTCCATCTTCATGTAGCAATAATAATAGGTAGAAATAAGCACAGCGAATCACGTAAGTGGACTTTGAACGATTAATAGATGCTTCAGCGTCTCTGGCCTGATTACGGCTATTTACAAACTTCGTAATTTTCCAGACAAATTACTTTTTAGAAAATTATTTCAATGCAGTTTGTGCAAGTCCAGATCAGACATTTCGGGAGCATATGCGACCAAAACGGTTGCAATTTCAAGCCCTGTAATGGACAGAGCACTTGTATTTTGTTTGGATTACTTGTGGATTATTGTGATGTTTTTATCAGCTTTTTGGACTCTCATTCTGACGGCACCCATTCACTGCAGAGGATTCATTGATGAGCAAGTGATGAGTTGCTACATTTCTCCTAATTTGTTCCAATGCAAAAACAAACATCTTGGATGGCCTGAGGGTGAAGAAATTTTTTAGCAATTTGCACACAAGTTGTATTAGCAACACTTCAGAATTTGAACAACAGATTCCCATCACTACTTAATTAATTTCCAAAGAATCTGCTCCAAAACACTTTAGATAATGGAAATAACTTTTACTTTACCTTTTGATAACACTGTAAAAAAAAAAAAAAAAAAAAAATTCCATTGCAAATGTCTAAAGAGTCTTAAATCAAGAAGATGCATTTACTTGAAAATCAAGATTATCTAAAACGAGACTTTCTGAGAAACTGATTCAAATTAATTTTTTTTTTTTTTAAATCAATTTAATTCAAATTGAAAACAAATTTTCATACCTCGCTGACAGCTATTGTTCTTGTTTTAAGAATAATCTCACTTAATTTTCTGAATTAATATCTTCATTTTGCAACTCAAGTAAATGTACCTTGATTTAAGGAAATTTAGATATTTGGATTGAAAAGCAAGACAAAAATATTGAGAAAGATATTCCACAATGCCATGACTACTCTGTGCTTTTCTGACCTTTTTAAGGCCTTAATTTCTGGAAGGGCAAATTTAGATTTTCAGATCAGCAGAAACCCTTCTTTAGTATACAAATAAATGCCAAATTAAAGACTCCACACATCTAAAACACATGATGCCTGTAATGAGAGCTGTAAGACTAAAAATGGTTTGGTGATTTAGTATTTGTTTTAGTCATGCCTGAACTGGCAGTGCATCGCACAGATGGTCACACATTATCAGGGCAGAGACACAAAATATCTTTATTTTCCTTCACAAATAAAACATGCAATGGTTTGTAATTTTCACAGATGGGTTAGGAGCAAAACAACTCATTTACACAAACACACAACTGGTCAGCACTCTAAACAATGACTGACCACCTCAGCACAACTCATCAGAGACTAACACATCTGCTCCTCCAAATTCATCGCACCTCTGACCAGCTGGACAGGCTGATTGGATCTAATCAATATCCGTGACCTGATAAAACGATCATTCACAGATATTTACAATGTGTTATATTCATAATATGTGAAGAGAATATAAGAGTCGGACACTCATTATCAGACACAATATGTTCTAATCAACAATATCAGATATGATGTGATCGTACGTGTCAGACTGAAAATATCTTATGTTAAAATTCTGAATCTGATCTTCATAACGTGCTAAGCTTATTGTGAAGGTTTGATCTCTGAGTTAAACTTTGATTAAGAACAAGTCTGATATTCTGAGTCTGTCGAGTGAGATCAGATCATAGTTGCAGCATGCATGTATTATTTAATATCAGCTAAATTAATATCAGATATTTTAAATAAGAAAAAATAACCAAACCAGGTTATGAAAGACATTAGATCCTCAGTGTGTCTATATTACAATATAACAGTCACCTTCTAATATTATTAATCGTTATTATTTCAAAATTAGACTGTATCTGATATTGTTGATCAACTAACTTAGGTGTTATAAATTAATTACTATATTAAAGAGTGCCTACTATTGCAAATCAGATTAAATGTTTTATATGAATAACAAATCACATTTTAGTGCCTGTCTAATATTATTGAACATATCAAACGTTATGAGCAGATTAGAGTGAGACCAATATTATTGAACGGGGAAGAATTAGAAATCACAACAGAGTCTGATATTGATAGATATATCAGATCTCATGTAAATAAACCAGATCAGTGTGATTCTGAGATTATTGATAGGAGCAGATGTTAGAAAGCAATGTCCAGATTAAAATGTGTCTGGTATTGGTGATCAGATTAAATGTGCTTAATATATGAGATGACTTTATGTCTGATATTTTTCGTTGAGGTGATTCTGTCTGATTTGTTCAACGCGTCGTTTAAATGACTAACTTAACGTTACACCGAGTCCCTGCAGTACTTTAGACACACAGAGATCTAAAAATATAGAACATATCCCGGCTAAACACCGATATAATTCATTTTAGAGCAATACCACAACTAAAATACCACCAATATGAGTGTTATTTTGAAATTAGTTGTTTGATGTTAGCCGCTGCTAACCGACCCGCTTTCGAACGACACAACCGTTATTTTACAGTAAGTTACCTCAGGATAAATCCAGCAGAAAGGACGTCGGTCCTCAAGCACGTCAGTTCCTTGGCGTGTTCATGGCGTCGGTAAGGGATAGAAACGGCCCGGTAAACGGCTGCCGAAAACGCTCGGTCTCTGAGGTGCAGCAAAACGCGTACGCGCTCCAGCAGACAGACAGCGAGCGGCGATATGCGCGTGCGCGACGGCTAACCGGGAACGCGCGAGCGCGTGCTGCCATCTAGCGCTCAGAGAGGAGAACGCGAAAGTACGTTTACAAATGTTTTTAGTAATATGTCGGCATAAAATTAATTTATAATAATTAATTTACTGATAATCGTGTATTTGCGTGTTTGATATATTACAAACGCGGATATAGTAAGAGGAAATTGTTTGAAACATGTATTTGGAGCTCCAGACCAGTAGGTGGCAGTGTGAGCGCAGGTTGTCAGTGTTGACTCCAGCTGAAGAAAAGCGCTCACGTGTCTGATGTCTGCTGCTCCTCACGTCTGAGCCATGGAAAGAAAACACATGTCCGCATTATCTATTTACCAGTCATTATCAGGAGGAACAAAACCACAAGTGCAGGTAAAACTTTTGCTTATGAGGAGCTGCATGAAAGAAAATATTATAGAATAATATGTAATCCATAAATAAATATATAATATACTGTATTGTGCCTACATTGTACAAAACGTCTCTGTTCCTTTGCCAACAAAACAGAATTCTTTAGCTAGCATTTAATAAAACTATAAAAATATAATAATAATCATAAAAAACTGGTATACTCTGTTATTCCTACTCTGTCAAACTGGGGTGTATGAAAAAGGTTAGACAAACAGTGTAAAAAAAATCTACAAATAATGTAAAAAAAATAAATGATTGTAATAAATCTAACAGTATAATACAATAAAGTAATTAAAATAAAATATTTTTCATATAATATTAGTTTTTAGCTGTATAAATGTGGTCTTTATTCATGAAAACATATTGCTTCTCTTTAGCTTGTGGGCCTTATCACCAGAGTGATGTCATTTGGGGTCTAAATAAAAAATGTATATATCATGGCATTACTTCTATTTTTTTGTAAGGGCTGTGAATGTAATTGCATGACTTCTGCCTTGCAGGCAAACTCTCCGCCAGCGAAGAAAATCAAAAAGAAGGAGAATGGCGTCCAACCAAACAAGAAATCCAATAAAAAGAAAAGGATGAAGCCTCTGAAGTCCAGTATGAGGCTCAGCAGCAGTGATGAGGAGAAATCAAAGTCTGTAAGTGTCTAAAAACTATGTCTAAAGAAGACTTCGTAAAAAAAGAAAGGAGATTTGAAGCTCATGGTCTTTTGTTTTTCCAGCAGGAGTACTGCGAGACACATAACGGTGAAGGATTTGACAGTCCAGCTCTTGATGTGCTCCTGACAGATCTGGCGAAGGTCAACAACAGCAGAGAGAGAGCTAACAGACTGTTCCAGTGGCTTCTTCACCCCGTCCAAGACAAGAGCTTCTTCAGGTGTGAGAAAAGTTGTTTCTTAATTGATGGATTTTGTAACATTGTCCCCGTTATTGAATTAAATCGTATAGAAGCTTGTTTTCACCACTGGATAAAAAAACTAAAACTCACAGTTGCTTGTTTATTTATTTATTTACTTTATTTACTTTTCTTCTCAGATATAAACTGAAAAGTCTGAATTGTGATCAATTACTGTGAAAGAAACACAAAAACAGAACTCTGAGAAATTCTGAGAAAAAAGTCAGAATTGTGAAAAAAAAAAGTCCAAATTCTAAGTTAATATCTTGCAGTTTCTGTGTTTACATCTTGCAAGTCTGAGGAAAAAAATCTAGTCTAAATCATGAGATACAAAGATTTTTCTGTGGTGGAAAAGGGCTTGCATAGAGACGAATCAGCATTGAACTACATTGAGCTGAATATTGGTAATATTGTCTTCTGTAGAGCTGGTTTTCAGCCAGAATTAAAGTTACTTAATAACTACTTAATTCATCCACAGCGTGTTCTAGAAGTCGCTTTGGATCAAAGATGAGTTACAGGTCTTGTTCTTTCCACATTACAGAGAGAACTGGGAGAAGAAACCGATTCTTATCCAACGACAGAATCCAGAATATTACAAAGGACTCTTTTCGACGGCTGAGTTTGACCGCATCTTAAGAAATGTAAGTAGTTTATTCTTTGATTTAGAAAGAATTAGTATCTCTAATGTCACTGTGAGATGTAATGATCAGTGTTTTGTTTAGAATGATGTCCAGTATGGAGTGAACCTGGATGTGACGAGCTACACAAATGGAAAAAGAGAGACACACAATCCTCCAGGAAGAGCTCTACCGTACACGGTGTGGGATTTTTATGAGGTACATTTCCCTGACACTGAAGACTGGCGTAATGATGCTGAAAATTCAGCTTTACATCACAGAAATAAATTACATTTTACAATATATTTAAATAGAAAATGGCTGTTTTAAATGTTAATAATATTTCACAATATTTGTTTGTTTTTACTGTATTTTTGATCAAATAAATGAGTCATTCTAAAATGTTTGAAAATCCTTTCAACATCAAACTATACGATACAGAAGCATAAAGGTTGTGATATGCTTTCGTGCAATATAAATAACGTATATGTAAAGCCTCAATGTTTGCTTCACTGTTAAAATCTGAAGTTTATTCACACATGTTGTTCTTCTGTTGTCAGAGCGGCTGTTCTCTCCGAATGCTCAATCCTCAAGCGTTTTCCTCCACTGTGTGGCAAGTGCTCTCTATTCTTCAGGAGAAGTTTGGCAGTATGGCGGGTGCAAATGTGTATGTGACAATGATTCAATGAACCACTATTTTATTACATTCTTTTGCTAAAATTTCTGTCGGTTATTGTATAACTGTAACATGTTTTCAGATATCTGACACCAGCGAGGACGCAGGGCTTTGCTCCTCACTATGATGATATAGAGGCATTCATTTTGCAGTTGGAGGGGAAAAAGCATTGGAGAGTGTACAACCCTCGGTGAGCGATAAGTTATGCTTTAAAGGAGCAGTTCATCCAAAATGTCCTGACAATTATTAATTTTCACCCTCAGGCTATTCAAAATGTAGATGAGTTTGTCGCTTAATCAGATTTGGAGAGATGTAGCATCTCATCACTTGCTCAGTAATGTATCCTCTGCAAGTGAATGGGTGCCGTCAGAATGAGAGTCCAAACAGCTGTTTAAAACATCACAATAATCCACAGCACTCCACTTCAAGACATAAACTGATGGACTGGAGTGGTGGGGATTACTTGTGAATTATAGTGATGTTTTTATCAGCTGTTTGGACTCTGATGGCACCCATTCACTGCAGAGCATCTCAGATGCTCTTCTACATCTTGGATGGCCTGATGGTGAATAAATTGTAAATTACATTTTTTGGGTCCTCTAAACTTCAGCTGTCATGTCCATAAATAAAAAATAATAATCTTGCAGTATTAACTAGTAGCGCCTCTGTCGTCCCTCAGATCTGAAGATGAAGTGTTGCCACTGGTGTCCAGTCGTAAGTACAGTTATTATGTACATGGCTGGTCATATTAACGAGTATAAAGGGGATAAACTCTCTCTCTGATGCGTTTCTCCTAAAGCTAATTTCAGTCAGGACGAGATCGGGCAGCCCATCATGGACGTGGTGCTGGAAGCTGGCGATCTGCTGTATTTTCCTCGTGGCTTCATTCATCAGGGCGACTGTCTGCCTGACGCTCACTCGATGCACATCACCGTCTCCTCCTTCCAGAGGAACAGCTGGGGAGATCTGCTCCTTAAAGTACAACCTTTTACCTCTGAATGAATCACTGATGAATATCGGATAAGAGAATCTCACAAAATGAATCAGTCGATGAATCTTGAATAAGTGAATCTCACAAAAGGAATCAGTCGATGAATCTTGAATGATAAGTGAATCTTACAAAATGAATCAGTCGATGAATCTTGAATAAGTGAATCTCACAAAAGGAATCAGTCGATGAATCTTGAATGATAAGTGAATCTCACAAAAGGAATCAGTCGATGAATCTTGAATGATAAGTGAATCTCAAAAAGAATCAGTCAATTAATCTTGAATAAGTGAATCTCACAAAAGGAATCAGTTGATGAATCTTGAATGATAAGTGAATCTCAAAAAGAATCAGTCAATTAATCTTGAATAAGTGAATCTCACAAAAGGAATCAGTTGATGAATCTTGAATGATAAGTGAATCTCACAAAATGAATCCGTCGATGAATCTTGAATGATAAGTGAATCTCAAAAAGAATCAGTCGATTAATCTTGAATAAGTGAATCTCACAAAAGGAATCATTCGATGAATCTTGAATGATAAGTGAATCTCACAAAATGAATCAGTCGATGAATCTTGAATAAGTGAATCTCACAAAATGAATCATTCGATGAATCTTGAATAAGTGAATCTCACAAAATTGAATCAGTCGATGAATCTTGAATAAGTGAATCTCACAAAATGAATCAGTCGATGAATCTTGAATGATAAGTGAATCTCACAAAATGAATCAGTCGATGAATCTTGAATAAGTGAATCTCACAAAATGAATCAGTCGATGAATCTTGAATGATAAGTGAATCTCACAAAATGAATCATTCGATGAATCTTGAATGATAAGTGAATCTCACAAAATGAATCAGTCGATGAATCTTGAATGATAAGTGAATCTCACAAAATGAATCAGTCGATGAATCTTGAATGATTTAAGCACATTTAACATCCCTCTTTCCTGTGAAACATGAACTAGATATTTCTATTTAAGATTCATTCAGATTAGATATCATCACTCCAGTGGATGTCTTTGATTTGCAGTTGATGCCGGCAGCTCTGGAGATCGCGATGGAGGAAGACGTTGAGATCAGGAAGGGACTGCCGCTCGATTACCTTCAGTTCATGGGAGTTCAGAACTCTGAGAAGGTACTTGTGTTTCTACTTCATTAATACACAGGCCTGTTCATTCCTGAGCTTTACCGACACACAAATCACTTGTGCGTGTGAACAGGAAGAACCACGCAGAGACAAATTCATTGCACATATCGAAGGCCTGATGAAGAAACTGGTCAACTATGCTCCAGTCGATGCTGCTGTGGATCAGAAAGCCAGAGACTTCCTGCACGACTGTCTTCCTCCGGTGCTGAGCGCTGGTGAGTCTCACATTAACACCTCTGCTGGGCATCAGAGCGTGTGTTTTTGCTTTAAAACATCCCTTTTGAAAGGTCAGACATATAAACTTAAACCAGTTTTGTAAGTTTCAGAAAAGGTTTGTCCGATAAATGTCTAAATATATGCCAGTTTTACAGAAATGACAATTTATACTGTATGTTAAATCTCTTTTAGTGTATATATCCAAATTGCAACTCCTAATTTTGAGTTTGCATCTCTGTTCTGATTTTTTTCTTGGAATTTTGAGATTACAATTCGCAATTATGACCTTTTTCTCTACATTTTGAGTTTATCTCTTGTAATTCTGACTTTTGTCTTTGTATTTTGACTTTACATTTTGTAGTTTACTTTTTTTTTCTCAGAATTTTGAGTTTAAATCCTACAATGCAACATTTTTATTCAGAATTTTTAATTTACATTCCCAAATTCTGTTTTTTTTTTTCTCATAATTTTCCATTTACATCTCACAGTTCTGATTTTTTTCTGTAAATATTGAGCTTATACCTTCCAATTCAGACTTTTTCTCAGATTTTTGGGTTTATATCTCGCAATCCTGACTTTTTTCTTTTCATTTTCTCAGTACATTTTGCAATCATAATTTTGAGTTTAAATCCTACAATGCAAAATTTGTATTCAGAATTTTGAGTCTACATTCCACAAATTTTTCCCCTGAATCTTGGGTTTATATCTAGCAATTTTTTATTTATTTTTCTCAGAATTTTCAATTTACACCTCGCAAATCTTTTATTTTTCGTAGTTGTTTTTATTTTTCGGAAATTACTTTTCTTCTCACTTCTTTGCAAACACATAATTGTGATATTTTTTTTTTTTTTCTCAGAATCTCACAATTCTGAGTTTGTATCTCATAATTTACATCAAAATTGCGAGAAAAAGATGAATTTGTGAAATATAAACTCACAAATTGTAAGGAAAAAGTAAGAATTTTGAGGGGGGAGAACTCTCTATTACCTTCCATAGGATTAAAGCTGAAATACTCCTTCAGTAAAATGCATTTGTGTGTGTTTTGTAGAGGAGAAGGCCAGCAGTGTGTACGGGGCTCCTGCTCGATGGGGAGACGGTGAGGCCCTTGATGTGACTGTTCAACTGAAGGGCCAAACCCAAATCAGACTCTTAGGGGCCCTAGCTGCAAGGTACCAATACACAGTATTTTCTATAACCCTGATCAGTCTTCTCAATCTGGTTTTGTAAGATGCATAAAGTGAATTTGTATTCTGCACTGAATGTGATGAGAGAACTTATCGGGATATACATTCAGTTTGTTGTAATAAATATTATTTTAATGTAAAATCACGTTTTCATAGGTTGTGCAGTGATGGAGACACTGTGTCTCTGTTTTACACTTCTGAGAACTCTAGAGTCTATCATAAAGAACAACCCAAGAGCATTGAGATGAAAGCAGAGGTAAGCATGAGCTCTTGTCTGAAATGACTGCAGCTTTGACCTTCTTTAAGCAGTGGACTGATCAGGTTTGATTTTAACAGCACATAGATGCCATGGAGTTTCTGATTCATTCATATCCCAAGTTTGTTTCTGTGGCCAGTTTGCCATGTGAGACAATGGAGGCAAAGGTACTGCATTTGTTTTATACTTAAGGACTTTAGCTTTTATATATTAATGCGTGCGTATTATGTTGAGTTTGAAATGAATGTCGTTTTGCAGATGTCTCTGGCTGAGCTGCTCTTTGAGAAGGGACTGATCCACACAGCTAAACCTTTCACAGCTGAATAAAACCAGTATTTTGTGTCCTATGTCATAAATTTATCATCTGTTGTAACTACAATGTGTATAAAACATCTTTAGAAATCAACCAAAGAGTATTTTTGAGGTTTCTTTATCCTGTTGACCAGTTATGGTAAGTCTAAAAAAATAAAAAGAAATGTATAGGTGTTTGCTCAATTTAAGCTTAAAATGTTATTATACATTGACAAAGCCTTCCATACATTTTGGGAAAACAAATGCTTAATAATCTGTTCAATCAGTTATAGTTGCACCAATGCTAAAATAGTTCAGTATCGTTCAATATCATGAGTTTGGACTGAATAGAAACCAGCCAACTCATAAAATCTCTCATCACTCGTCCTTAATGTGCTGTAAATAAAAACTACAAGGCATTACGGAACTAAATGCAAAATTTATTGCACCAACATGCTTGCAATCAGAAACATGGTGGATGAACAGACAATATACACATAGAGGGTCCAATATATATTTGTAGGAGTCTCACTTCCAGGTGTATTCCTCACCAGGCTTCAGTTCTCTGAAATCAGAAAGTTACATATTCAGTCATTATAAAGGCACGCTCTGGTTTTAAGACATCTTTATAAGAAGTTGTGTGACCTGCTGTATAAAGCACTCTTGTTTCTGAATGCTGTGAGTTTCTGGTCATTCCATCGGTCCAGATAAACCCCGATGACGAAACCCAGAGGGACCAGGATATTGACCCAGTGCTCACGAACTGCTGCTGCGAAGTTCACCATGATGACTGTGATTTAAAGAAAACAGGGTAGCACTTTACAACAGTTAGTGTTAGTTAATTTACGAATAAAACGAACAAGGTGTTACTTTTTTTTATGTTAAAACCTGTTAACCGTCGCTCACATTTTTGCACATAGCTTGGAATGTGCATGATGTAAACCTACATTTTTATAATTCATGACTGAAACTTTTTTGACATGATTTTGATGTACCATTTTCACGGTAATGCAACGTTTGAATTTAAAATGGGTTTCAAAGGATTAATTTTTGAGATTTAGTTTTTAAGTGATATGATTTCTAAAGTGTGATAGAGAAAAAGGACAACAAAGGTCAGAACTCCTGGTATGATGTAGGTTTTCGAGGTGCACACATGCCATAAATTAACCTATTACTTTCCTACATCATTTTTAACAAAAAAGATTGGTCAAATATCTATTTAGGAATCTTCGACCTTTCCAAAGATATTTAGTTTGTCGTGATTAGATTAGGATTTAATTGTAATATAGTGAAGTAAATGTAGGGGGCCCACGGAGGGGCCAGGTGGCAATTAACAGGTTAATGAAAATACAGTGGATCATGTTAATTCACAGTGCGTTAGCGAGTGTTAACAAGCACACTTTTGACTTTATTAATGCATTAACTAAGATTTATAAATGATGTAGAAGTGTTGTTCTTGCTTAATTGATGTTAACTAAAGTAGCTCAATAATGAACCTTATTGTAAAGTACCGAAAACAGGTATAAATTGAGTTCAATGATTAATGGCTTCTGCTTAAATGGTTAAAATAAATAATAATAAGAATGACATGTGTCGTGAAATATTGTTCAGTTATGTGGAGTTAAAGTCAATGAAATACAGCAAATCTGTCGCATTCAATAATTTGTCTACAGAAACTTAGTCTAAACTTATTATCTACTGACTTAATTGAAACATCGAAATATAGATAGCATAATGAAAGCAATCATCACTTATATAATGTTATTGTTGATGTGAAGGTGACTGCATCTACACATCTGTTACTGTCCTCACATAAACACGAGATTTTAATCCCATTACGTCCGCAGAAAATTATTATAAACGTTTACTTAACTTTAATAATGACAATTAAGTTTAAAACACGTTTTATAAATAAATATATATGAATTTTAAGTAATTTACCTAACGTTAGTTTCCTCTGTGTTATTAGCAGAGCAGCATTAGCAGGACTGTACCAACTAGAAAAGGGAGGTGCTAATCTCTCCTTTCCACAATATTGAAAGGTTTCTGTATATATATATATATATATATATATATATATATATATATATATATATATATATATATATATATATATATACTTTTTTTCATAAATTCAATTTTTTTTTACAGTTTCATAGTAGAAAGGCTGTACTTTTATACTGTACTTTTCTCATCAAAACTTACGTTTTAGAGATGGATTTAATTCAAACGTGTTGTATTGATATTAATAAAAAGTGAGCCATGTTCCACAATACGCTTTATGAGACTTTTCTTAAAGGGATACTCCACCCCAAAATGAATATTTTGTCATTAATCACTTACCCCCATGTCATTCCAAATCCATAAAATCTTCATTTGTCTTTAATTAAATTTAAGATATTTTGGATGAAAACCGGGGAGGCTTGAGACTGTCCCATAGACTTCCAAGTAAATTACACTGTCATGGTCCAGAAAAGTATTAAAAGCATCAATATTATAGTTAATCTGCCATCAGTGGTTCAACTGTAAAGTTATAAAGCAACATGAATACTTTTTGTACGCAAATAAAACAAAAACCACCAAATCACCTTAGCACCATTTTGGAGAATATGTGCTGAACACAGGCAGCTTACGCTCTTCTGAGTCTTCTTTTACGTGTTTGGAACAACATGGATGTAAGTGATTAATGACAAAATTTTAATTTTGTGGTGGAGTATACCTTTAAAAGGATTTGTGAGTGCCCCCTTTTTGTTGTCAGTGGTAGAGTCCAGTGACGTCTGCAGCGTCAGTAATGGCTGCTTCTCTCATGCCGCAGATCTGAAACATTACGCTTCTAAGAATTGAAACATGATTTTTCAGCGATTTCCACTACTTATTATTGACCAAACCTGCTGAGATCAAAAGCAATCTAACGAGACACGGGTATGCACCTTTTAAAGTACATAAAGCAAGTCAGGTTTTAAAGTAAATCTCTTCATTGGTTTGGCTGCAGTGTGTTTTCATTGAGTTCAGATTATTCTGAAAGTTGAGTTACTGTATCATGGATGTAGGTTTATGAAAAAACAGTTGTCTCGATACGAGTCCTGAATGTAAAGGCCCGGTTTTATGTTTTTTATTTTTTGTGCTTGCATATTCATGACTAATGTATCATAATTGGCTGGCTTTTTGATAATATTACCATAGTATTTGGATAAATATAATGAGATATCATGATTATAGTAATGTCTTCTTTCCATTTAAAAGGATTTCTATTGTGGTGCCATTACAATTCAGAATACAGTACAGTAATGTTGTCCTGAATGATTGATTTCCATATTCACATACCATGTTATGAATAAGTTCTTCAGAAAATACCATGTTGTTGCCATTATACATGTCCAAAAACGTGGAGCTTTTCTTTTAGGACCAGACTTTTCATTCAAGCAAATGCTCAAGACTAAATGTGAGTCATTTACTGATAATCTCTTGTGTGCATCCATGGGTCAGACGGCAGAATGACGTCCATCATCAAGCTGACGGCTCTTTCCGGAGTGCAGGAGGAATCGGCTCTGTGTTACCTGTTACAGGTGGATGAGTTCCGCTTCCTGCTGGACTGTGGCTGGGATGAGAGTTTCTCCATGGACATCATAGACTCCCTGAAGCGGTACGATCTTTGGGCGATGAGGAGGTGTTATTGAGGTCACTTCCTGTATGTGATGTGTATTTCCTGTCCTGTGTCTGTCAGGTATGTGCATCAGGTGGACGCAGTGCTGCTCTCTCATCCGGATCCTCTGCATCTGGGAGCTTTACCGTACGCTGTGGGCAAACTGGGGCTCAACTGCACCATCTACGCCACCATCCCGGTCTACAAGATGGGTCAGATGTTCATGTACGATCTCTATCAGGTGAGATGGACCGGCTTCAAATGAAGCACTGATTATCATTAGCTCATACATTTGAAATACGGTTCTTTGAAATACTGGGTCAAATTAGTCATTTACAATGAAAAGGCATGACAGTTCATGGCAACATTTATATGATGAAAAAATAAACACATTCACATATAAATTAATAATTAACACAAATATATATATTTAATCATTTTTCCATGATTATTTTTATTTTAAATAAATAATTGAAACATTATTATTTTTTTAAATGTATTTGTAATTTTTCAATCAAAAAAAATTCTGGTATTTAATAAAAAAATTTTTTTTACATTTTAAATTAATTGATAATTCAAAAGATAATTTTGAATTTATTGGTTGTTTCTGAGAAATTGAGTTATAATATTAAAAAAAAGTATTAAAAAAAGTATATAATAATAATAAATAAATAAAAAACATGTTCAGTTCGCATCACCTTAAAATAAATACTTTTTTTTTTTTTTTTGCATAAGGAAAATGAACCTAATTATTGGCCCAATAAATATAAAATTTTATAATGATTAAGCACATTTCCCCCAAAACTACCTATAACTGTAATGCATCCAGATGTTTAACTTTTGAGCTGAATTCCCATTATTATTATTATTATTATGATTTACTATAGTAAAAATTGAAATCAGCATAAAGGCAGTTCAGCAAATATTATATATTATTTGAATTATTTTCAAATTACGGTAATAATAAAGTATGAAAATAAAGTCAGATTTAATAGACTTAAATGTGACGTATTGGAGAAAAACACCTTTTTTTGTGGTATTATGCAGTAGCTTCACTTTATTAAAATAATTTTACTTTGACAGAGATTTATGATGCATCATAGACTTTTATTGTTAGTTGAATTTAACATATTGGTAGTGTATGATACTTCTCGCTTTGAGGCATTGAAATATTAATTTGACCTCATAGTCTCGACACAACACAGAAGATTTCACTCTGTTCACTCTGGATGATGTCGATACAGCTTTTGACAAAATCCAGCAGCTGAAATACTCTCAGATCGTCAACCTGAAAGGTGAGAAAACGTCCTCATGCACGTGTGCAAAAAGAGAAAATCTTTAATAAAAGCTTTAATAATCCAAAAGCATGATCATGTGTTCTTTTGTACATCTTGTAAGTTACTCCTAATTTATTAACGAATAGGAAAAGGTCACGGTCTGTCCATCACCCCACTTCCTGCGGGTCACATGATCGGTGGCACTATCTGGAAAATAGTGAAGGATGGAGAGGAAGAGATCATCTATGCTGTGGATTTCAACCACAAGAGGGAGATGTAAGTATGAAAGAAATCACCTGGAGATGAAAGAAATATGCATCAGAAAGTTTCATGTATTAAGAGGCAACGTTTGCACCCTGGAATTGATATTCAGGGGTATTTTCAACCCTTTATGAGGTATATTTTTCTCCAAACCCAATAAAAACACAATGCACACAATGCTATTTTCTCAAATAATAATTTGTGATCAGATAAATAACATTATTATTTACTAATTAATCAATGCTGAATTCAAAACAGTTATGGCTGTTATTTAAAGATCAAACCAACATCAGATACAAAAGTAGCTTTAATAAAGGGAAATAAATATACTCCATTATACAATTCAGATAGTAATATGTAACCCAAAATATAATAACAAAAAACTCAAATGTTATCTATTAGATATCAAATTATTATTTGAATAAAATATGAAAAAACACATTCACCTATACATTAATTATCAACACAAACAAAATTGTTTTAATTTTCATATTCAGACAATCTCAAATTGTAGGTCATAATGTTAATAAATAATAAGAAGAA
This sequence comes from Carassius gibelio, assembly GCF_023724105.1. Taxonomy (NCBI): domain Eukaryota; kingdom Metazoa; phylum Chordata; class Actinopteri; order Cypriniformes; family Cyprinidae; genus Carassius; species Carassius gibelio. The sequence continues at coordinate 26,565,044 of NC_068390.1, forward strand.
ATAAAAAATTAAAGCACTTTGAGATTATTTGAATATGAAAAAAATATATTTATATTTATATTATTTCCTCAGATATTTTATAAATATTTTGAGTAATTAAATTTTAAATTATTTGAATCATAAATTTATTAGAAATATTAATTAAGTTATATTTAATAAAGCTTAATATAATAAAACCAATTAATAAATGCTGAAGTCAGAACTATTATCACTGTTAATAAATCAAACCAATATCAGATAGATACAGTATGTAGCTTTAATAAAATGAAATGAATGGGTCATTTTCCTAATTCTGGTTAATAACTGCTGCTCGTGTTGGTCAGTCATCTGAACGGCTGCTCGCTGGAGAACATCAGCAGACCGTCTCTCCTCATCACAGACTCCTTCAACGCCTCGTATGTTCAGCCTCGCAGGAAACAGCGCGACGAGCAGCTGCTCAGTAAGTTCAGCCTCCACCAGCTGCAGTGAAGCCGATTCCTGATGCTGTTATTCTGGATGAATGTGATATCTGACCTTCTCTTCCAGCCAATGTGATGGAGACGCTCCGAGGCGACGGGAACGTGCTGATCTCTGTGGACACGGCGGGGCGAGTGCTGGAACTGGCTCAGCTCCTGGATCAGATCTGGAGGACCAAAGACGCAGGTTTGGGCGTTTACTCGCTCGCCCTGCTCAACAACGTCAGCTACAACGTGGTGGAGTTCTCAAAGTCCCAGGTCTCTCCGTCACAGTCGAATCCTTCAGGAATGTTGTCAGTGTGGTCTACAATAATATCAGGATTGTTTAATGATGTGCAAGCTGCCATCATAGAGTATGTCACTCGCTTTGCAAAAAACAAACAGCTCTCGCTGCATCATATTTAATGTCGTCTGAATGCCCCCGAAATTCACTTTAAAAGCTGACACACATCTGGTTTTCTCCCAACTTTTGATGGTCATTTAGAAATTTTTTTAACTCATTTAAGACCGTGTTTAGAAGGACACTCACTAAAAATGGGAATTTTTACATAATTTAGTGTTTTTGTTCTGTAAAAGTGAGCTAAGCTAATTATCTTTTGCATCTTCCTAACCATAGGATACCAATGCAGACCTCGCTGAACCTGACCCCCTCACCACACTGTGTTAATTGCAAAAAACAGTTATGCATTAAAATAAAAAAATGCCCCCGAAGTTCAAAACAGACAGGGTTTTTTTTTTTCTTAAATTTATATCAAATAATATAGTTAAGCAATATTATTTGAACAAGAGTGCTGTTTTCCAGAATATCAGCACGATTGCAAATGTTATATTGATTTGATGAAACGGCTCATTTAATAAAAAGTTTATATTTTGTTACATTTAATTCTTTTTCTTAGAATTGTGAGTTATAAACTGCAAACTCTGTTTTGCAGGTATACTCTCAGAATTGACTTCTTTTCTCAAAGTTGTAAGAATTCAGATTATTTATTTTCGAAATTGTAAAGAATTCTGAATTTTTTTTTCTAAGAATCGTGACTTCTCAGAAGTGTGTAGAATTTTTTTCTCGGAATTTAGAACGTTTTTTTTTTCTTCTACTCATTTTTGTGAAGAATTTATATATTTCAGAATTTCTTGTAAATTTATGAGTTATTAATTGCAAATTATAACAAAAAATTTACACTTTTTTTTTTTTTTGAAATTTGAAATAAAGTGAGAAATGTACAAAAGTCAGAAGTCATAATTACCATTTTACGTCGTTTTTTTTCCCCATGGCTTTTGCATCCCCAAACAATAGCTACATAGCAATGCTTCATTACTGAATAAAACGGAGTTTGTTTAGTTAATGATTCAGTTACCGACTGATTCAATCGATTCAGAATCGTTTCTAATTCGATTTATTGAATAAGTGAGAATTTGACATAAAAGTGATGAATCTACTAAATAAAGTTATTGTGTAAAAATCCCATTATAAAGGTAAAAATCAGTTTGCACGTGTAGCGAGATGTGTCAGAAATCAAAAAGCTCACAGTGTGTTTTCTCACAGGTGGAGTGGATGAGCGATAAACTGATGCGATGCTTCGAGGACAAGAGGAACAACCCTTTCCAGTTTCGGCACCTGTCTCTCTGTCACAGCCTGGCCGATCTGTCTCGGGTCCCCAGCCCGAAGGTGGTTCTGTGCAGTCAGCCCGACCTGGAGTCCGGCTTCTCACGAGAGCTCTTCATACAGTGGTGTCAGGACGCCAAGAACTCCGTCATCCTCACCTACAGGACCACACCGGGAACACTGGCCCGCTACCTCATAGACACCCCGGGCGAGAAGAGGATTGAGCTGGAGGTGAGGCCCTGGACTGCATCACTGTGCTGTCAATACATTAAAAACTGATTAAATTAAAGGGATAGTTCACCCTGTCATCAATTACTCACCCTCATAGGACCCCGTAAGAAGCTTTCTGACCCTGCATAGACAGCAACGCAACTGAAATGTTCCCAGACCTAGAAATATAGTAAGGACATCTGTAAAATTTTAGTGAGTACTCATGCTCATGCTTTCTCCGAATGTGAACAAGGCACAGCACATGTGTGTTCTCCATCAGCAGCGTTGTTTACGTTCAGGGATAGGTACTCGGAGGAGAAAATTGTTGAATAAAAGTTATTTTAGTTTTCTTTTTGCACGAAAATATTCTCGTAGCTTCGTATTATTAGAGTTGAGATGCTGATTTCACATGGATTATGTCAGACGGTCAAAAATCCTTAATTTGTGTTCTGAAGATGAACAAAGGTGTTACGGGTTGGAACGACATGAGGGTGAGCAATTAATGGCAGAATTTTCATATTTGGGTGAACTATACCTTTAATTGAACATTTTTCTGTAATCTTAAATAATCACATAATATATTTGTGCTCATAATTTCGCACAATCTTCAAATGGATTTGAAAAGAACATTTTTTAAATGTTTTTAAATGTTCAATTATTCAAATGTGTTTAGTGACATTGTTTTACTCAGTAGCCTATTATTCATTTTCATAATAATCTCTATTAAATGCATTTTCACTCAATTATAGCCATGATTATAGGCATTCAACATTACAGCGTAATAGAAAGCCATTATTTTTTTTGAACACTTAATAATCTTTTCTTCTTTGATTTAAATCAATGACAGATTGCAGCAGGTTTCTCTTTAAATGCTGACACACATTTGGTTTTCTCCCAACTTTTGATGGTCATTTAGGACTTTTTTAACTCATTTAAGACCGTGTTTACGAGGTCACTCACCAAAAATGGGAATTTTTACATCATTTAGTGTTTTTGTTCTGTTAAGTGAGCTAAGCGGTTTTCTGTGCATGTGCACGTGTTCACAGACAGTGCACCAGCACCCCATTTAATTATCTTTTGCATCTTCCTAACCATAGGATACCACTGCAGACCTCGCTGAACCTGACCCCCTCACCACACTGTGTTAATTGCAAAAAACAATTATGCATTAAAATATAAAAATAAAAACATTGCGCTATTAACAGTTTTAATTTTAAGATCAACATAAAGTCTGGGACACTTTGCAATAGTGATGCACTGAAATTTCATCAACCGGAAATATTCTATATTTGGCAAAAACAGTTTTGCAAGACCACAATTAACACTCCAGTGGTGCATTTGGACTATGTTAGTGTCTGAGCTGTCTGTGCATTCAGATTCTGTCAATTTTATTCACACTCAATCAGTCTCTCAACCACAGAAAGACGTCAAAGAAACAGCTTTTTAAACAATATCACGAACTTCACATTTACCTAGGAAAACCATATGTGTGATTAGTTTTTCTTAGAGATTCATTTTTATTTTTCATTGAACTAATCCAGATAAGAAAACGTTGTCGACTGGAAGGACGAGAACTAGAGGAATACACAGAGAAAGAGAAAATGAAGAAAGAGGCTGCCAAAAAACAAGAGCAGGCAAAAGAGTGAGTGGAAATGTGTTTATGTGAAATAGAAACATTTGTTATGTTTATAATGCCTTTACAGATAATTTTGAATAATTTAATACATCCTCGCCGAATAAAAGTAAAACAATGAAACTTTCCGACCACGTTTATTTTATTTTATTTACGTTATTATTCTTGGAACCCAGTAAGTATATACTAATGAATTGTTACATTATATTATATGAATATAAATATATTATATATCATGGTGCACAATATATATTTTGTTTTAGAAACAATGTATTTAAATTCAGTTTTAAAACCACAAAACTGTTATTGTTGTTGTTTTATTGCATTATTATTAATAATAATGTTTTTAATTAAATAGTTGATATACCCTAACAATTTCCTGTGGTGTGTAATTACAATATATATATATATATATATATATATAGTAATTAATCAAGGTGATATGAGACAATATATGTGACCATTTGAAGGGAACTACTGAAGTTAAAAACCTAAAATATGATCTTTATGCAATAATATTCATGTTAACCTAAAGATATGGAGAGCACCAGGGTTCATGAGGAAGTTATATATTATACAGCCTGTTCTTTTATGATTTCTTCACTTCTACGCAGCTCTGTAAGGCAATCTCAGCTGTTTCTGGTTTAATAATCCCATTGGTGTAATTAGTGCAGCTCTGAGTTTAAATGAGAGACTGTGTGTTGATGGTCAGGGTGGACATGGACTCGAGCGATGAGAGCGATATGGACGATGATCTGGAGCAGCCGGTGGTGGTGAAGACCAAACATCACGACCTGATGATGAAGGGCGAGGGCGGAAGGAAGGGCAGCTTCTTCAAACAGGCCAAAAAGTCCTACCCCATGTTCCCTACTCACGAGGAGCGAATCAAATGGGACGAGTACGGAGAAATCATCAGGTCAACGAGAACAATTAGAGCTACTGTTTACTCCATAAAGTTTCTGATCTGTATTGTTGTTTACCTTCTGTTTCATCTTATGATTCTTGTTCTGTATTTACTCTGCAACGACCCCTGACTCTGACCCTCAGGCCCGAGGAGTTTCTGGTTCCTGAGCTCCAGGCCACAGAAGAGGAGAAGAGCAAGCTGGAGTCCGGACTGACTAACGGAGAGGAGCCGATGGAGCAGGACCTGTCCGACGTCCCCACCAAATGTACCAGTGTCACACAAACTCTAGAGATCAGGTCAGGATTCATCAAATTTGCTAACATTTAGTCAAAAAATATCACTAGTTTTAATAAATGTAAAGAAATTAAATGTAGGTTTGATGCCTGTTTTAAAATTATCTTAACTCAAGCATTTAGTGCAAAAGAAAAAATTCTAATTATATCTAATTATATAGTTATTTTTTTAACTATAAGTCGCACATAAGTATAAGTCGCATCAGTCCAAAAATACGTCATGACGAGTAAAAAAACATATATAAGTTGCACTGGACTGTAAGTCACATTTATTTAAAACCAAGAACCAAGAGAAAACATTACCGTCTCCAGCCGCAAGAGGGCGCTCTATGTCTTCAGTGTAGACTACAGGAGAACTGAGCAGCATAGAGCGCCCTCTGGCGGCTGGAGATGGTTGGCTCTTGGTTCATTTCTCTCGGTTCATGTCAAATTAATTTTTATAAATAAGTCTCACCTGACTATAAGTCACAGGACCAGCCAAACTATGAAAAAAAGTCCGGAAAATACGGTACTTTGTAAATAAAAGTAATTAAAGATTTGAGCTACATTTAATGCAGATGCATTTACCAGCATTTTACAGTTATCATTTGATCAATTTGAAAGCATAAGTATATATTAAAAAAAAAACAAAAAAAAACATAAAATTACCTCAAACATAAGAATGAAAATGATATTTCTAAAAGAAATAGACATTTCAGCATGTCAACACAAAATATCTGCTTTATAGTGTAAATGAAATGCATGGAAGGTATTTGGAAATTAGTAAAAATATTAATTAAAATAATGCATAATTATTATATTATAAAATGTAATAATTAAAATAACATGCCAGAGCTTTTTACGTTCCTACCATTTTTTAAAAACCTCATTAAATAAGTTTTTTTTTTGTAAAGTTAAACAATATATAGTGTCATTCTACAGTTATTGAATCTTCATAAATAAATAAACAAAATGTATTATAAAAATAAAAATATATTTAAAAATTAAGTAAATATCATAATTAGAAAGTTGCATTTGTTTTTGTTATCATAATAATATACAACTAATTTTAAATAAATTAATGTGAAAAATCTCTTAATATTTTGGTAAAAAAAAACTTTACTCTGGGTTTGAATCTATAAAAGTGAAATACTTTTATTTAATTATAGACTAATCATACTGTGATTGGTCAGATTCATCTCTGTCAGTGTTGTGATATATGTACACTTCTAATGATATTGTTTGGTCATATGTTTATGGCAGACTGACCCAGATATGGCGTATTGATTCATCTGTTGTGTTCCTCAGAGCTCGAGTCTCGTACATCGATTATGAAGGCCGTTCTGACGGCGACTCCATTAAGAAGATCATTAACCAGATGAAACCCAGACAGCTGATCATCGTTCACGGGCCGCCGGAGGCCAGCCAGGACCTGGCCGAGTCCTGCAAGGCCTTCAGCGGGAAAGACATCAAAGTTTACCTGCCAAAACTGCAGGAGACGGTGGACGCCACCAGTGAGACCCACATTTACCAGGTAAAAACTCTCTCTGTCACACACAACCTGAACTAAACAATTATATGTGTTTCAACAACGTATATATATATATATAAACCACTTTGAGAAATTCCAACTATGATGATAAACCAGTCTTAAGTGTACATTTTTTGAAATTGAGATTTATACATCATCTGAAAGCTGAATAAAAAAGTTTTCCATTGATGTGTGGTTTGTTAGGATCGGACAATATTTGGTCGAGATACAACTATATTAATATCTGGAATCTGAGGTTGCAAAATAAATCTAAATATTGAGAAAATCGCCTTTAAATCTGTCCAAATGAATTTTTAGTGATGCATATTACTAATCAAAAATAAAGTTTTTATATATTTACGATAAGAAATTTACTAAAGATCTTCACGGGACATGATCTTTACTTAATATCCTAATGATTTTTGGCATAAAAGAAAAATCGATAATCTTGACCCATACTGTGTTTTTCTGAGTATTGCTACATATATATATATATATATATATATATATATATATATATATATATATATATATATATATATATATATATATATATATATATATATATAATCAGTATTGCATTTTGCAAAGTAAAAATATAATCAGGACCATAACTTTTTTTTTTTTTACTAAGAGTTCTTGTTTTGTTACATTTCGTTAGTGAAAAAATTACGAAAACTTTTTTTTATAATTTTAAATAACTTTTTATTGTATCACCTTTTTGCTTTGAAATTTTGTTTTTAATTTTTAATTTTTTTATTTTAATGGTGTAACAAATTTAATGGTATATATATATTTAAATATAAATATTTAAATATATATTTAAATATAAATATTCCATTTAGTCTCAATTAATATTGGGTAAGAACTAAAATTTCTAAAAATATATGTAAAAAATTAACAAAATGAATTTCCCATTGGCATGAATAAAGTAGCTATTATCTACACATTTATATGAAAATGTGTATACATATACAAATTTTTTATACATTTTTTAAAAAAATAACCAAAACACACAACTAAATTCCTAAACATAAAAAAAACAAAATATAGCAATAAAATCTAATTCAAAATATCAACAAAAACTATGAACTTAAACCTATTTTATTTCAGCTAATCACCAAGGCAACATTTAAGTTTGTTAAAGTGTGACTAAAATGAAATTAGCTAAAACTTATAAATGATAAATAATACATAGACATTAAAAAGAATAAACAAAAAAAGTAAACATTAAAAAAACTCAACTCAAAATAATGAGATATTTCACTAAAGTTTCTGGGAGCTGGGAGTTGTGAATGTTTCAAAACCGCATGATTAATCATGATATGATTCTCTGTACATATGGTTTCATCTTTGTCCAGTCTTCTGAGATGTTCACAGACTAATGAAGCTGTGACTGTGGCTGTAGGTCAGACTGAAGGACTCGTTGGTCAGTTCGCTGCAGTTCTGTAAAGCTAAAGACACGGAGTTGGCCTGGATCGATGGCGTTCTGGACATGCGGGTGGAGAAAGTGGACACGGGTGTCATCGCAGAGATGGGAGACGCCAAAGAGGAGACGGAGGATGGAGAGCCGGCTATGGACGTCACGCCGGACCTGACCACTGAGCCCAGCGCCGCTGCTAACCAGCAGGCCATGAAGACTCTGTTTGGAGAAGACGAGCGGGAGATTTCAGAGGAGAGCGACGTCATTCCCACACTGGAGCCGCTGCCTGCTAATGAGGTGAGAGACACAGCAAATACAGCACAAACCAGAGCGTTAACCTCAATATTACCCTCAACTAGAACTACAACCATTATTGGTACTGGGAAAAAAAATATAAAGTTAACTTAAATAAAATATAAAAATATATACCGTATTTTTCGGACTATAAGTCGCACCGGACTATAACTCGCATTTATTTAGACCCAAGAACCAAGAGAAAACATTACCATCTACAGCCGCCAGAGGGCGCTCTATGCTGCTCAGTGTAGTCTACAGGAGCAATGAGCAACATAGAGCGCCCTCTGGCGGCTGTAGATGGTAATGTTTTATTCTGGTTCATGTCTCTTGGTTCATGTCAAATTAAATTTGATAAATAAGTTGCACCTGTCTATAAGTCGCAGGACCAGCCAAACTATGAAAAAAAGTGCGACTTATAGTCCGGAAAATACGGTACTACTTTTTTTTATTACTTTATTTCAACTAGTTTCCAAATGCCATTTCTCACTTTCATTTAGTTGATGTACTAAAACTACTAAAACTAAAAAATATAAACATAAGAGAGATTTTTAAAGACAAGATTACTAAACTAAATGGGCTGAGCGGGTGGGGCGTGAACCTGAGACCCACAGTGACGGATTGATTGACAGCTGTTATCAAAGTCGCTAAAATAGAGAGTGACTGTAGTGACGCATGTAGCTTTGCAACAGAGCGTTCATTTGAAGTAGAGGACTTTCCTCTCCCACCTTCACCTGATGTGGAGGATGTCGCAGTGTCTGTTCATATCAATTCGAGCTGTTGGCTCAAACTGCGGTCTTAACTCCCGCACTGCGTCGCTTTCCAGCGAGAGCCATGTGGAGGAGCCCATTTACACGCGTAAAATGCAGTTTGCACACTTCAGCTCTAGGCGGGAACTCACGGTCTTCCAGGCCAAGTGCATGCAACAACTGGCGCCTAATTTTAAAGTCTGCTGGAAAACTATGCAGTCCAGCAGTGCTGTCGCAACCAGCAACACTACATCTACATACCATCCTGACCACTGTACTAAATACTGATAAATCTTCGCCAACTTGAAGCTATCCTAACTGATGCAATACTATGCTACTAACTGTGCTTCTTACAATACTAACGTTACACTAACAACTATGCTAATTAACTACGTAGGCCACACAAAATAATCTAAATAATTATATAATTGCTATGCTAAAGAGATGCTATAATAGTCTATCCTGGTCGTTTTGAAAACTCGCATTTCCAACTAGTGATGTCCGATTTGCGAACGACTCGTTCAATTTAAGCGGTTCACCTTAGTGAACCGGTTGAACCAGTTCACCAAATCGAACTGAATCGTGTGAAACGGTTCACGTCTCCAATAAGCATTAATCCACAAATGACTTAAGCTGTTAAGTGTTAAAAACAAAACTACTAAAACAGAAAATTATTAAAATAAAATCTAATTTAAAATAATTGTAAAAAATCCTGACCTTAAATTATTTGTTTTTCAGCTAGTTCCCAGGCAACATTTGTCATTTTAATGTAGTTTAAGTTGAAGTACTAAAACAATTAAAACTAAATAAAGACTAATAAATAAAAATTAACAACTACTTTATAGACACGTTTAAAAATAATAATAATAGTAGTAATGAAAAAACATTTCAGCTAGATGCCAAGGCAGCATATCATATTTGTTGAATTACTAAAATAACTAAAACTAATAAATAAAAATTATTAATACTATTATATAGGCATATTATATTTTACATTATATATAACTAATAAAATAAACTAATAAAAAAAATCAAAAAATGAAAATATGAAAATAAAATCTAATTTTAAATATTAAACACAGTGATAATGAAATAACACTACATTTATGGCTTGTTGGTTAGAAAAACAAATTCTGCTGCTTTGCTAAACCCTGAATAGATGAACACACAAGGTGTTTTGTTGAGCATGCATGGGAAATAACGCACGTGTTCTCCTCAGGTCCCGGGTCATCAGTCTGTGTTCATCAACGAGCCTCGTCTGTCAGACTTTAAGCAGGTTCTGCTGCGTGAAGGGATCCAGGCTGAGTTTGTGGGCGGAGTTCTGGTGTGTAATAATCTGGTGGCTGTCAGGAGGGTGAGTGGAATCAGATTACCCCCCCACGGTACAGAAATCATCTCTCGTGAACATTTGATCAGCGCCTGGCTCATTATATGCAAAAAACACACCTGGATCCAGCAGCTCTGGGACATTGCCTTAGATGACGTTTGTTACTAGTGTAAATAATGTAGTTATGTGTCTGTAACATGCAGCTCTTTCAGCACATTTGCATCTTGCCATGATACACACATGCACACAAAGTAAATCTGTTTACTGAGTTCTTACTAAGCTGTTAATGCAAGCAGCATTGGCATCGTTTCGTATTTATGGAAAAATACTACATTTGCCTACTGTATCCCACAATGCAATGCTTCTGAACACCTCACTGCTCTGCTGTACAACACTGACTCCCCTCCCTCTCTCTCTCTCTCTCTCTCTCTCTGTCTCTCTGTCTCTCTCTCTCTCTCTCTGTGTCTCTCTCTCTCGCTCTCTCTCTCTCTCTCTCTCTGTCTCTCTCTCTCTGTCTCTCTCTCTCTCTCTCAGACGGAAGCGGGCCGCATCTGTCTGGAAGGATGCCACTGTGATGACTACTACAGGATTCGTGAGCTGTTGTATCAGCAGTATGCTGTAGTTTAACGGATCTCAATCAGCTCCAGTCCCTCCTTTCGTTACCTTTCCTTTTCTAGGTTTTGAGTTGTGTATGTTTTATTATAGTTTCTCCCTCTCGTTTACAAGACAGACGTTCATTCTGAAAGTGACCCGAGAAGAGAGAGCGTCTGTCTGGACTGAAGAAGAATCGATGCTCCAATGTTTTGTTCTGAACTGCTGGATGCAAAGAAACGTTTGAGCTTTTTTTTTTTTTACCACCCCATGTTTTGCTCAGATAAATTTTCATAATGAAACATTGTGTCTGTGTGGGTTTGTGCATTTACATTTATCCATTTCAGTGCTTTTATATAAAATAACTTGGGCTTGTTCAGAATAGTATGCTACCCTCTGCAGTGTTTAGTATGCTATGCATGGAAATATGTACTACATTTTGAAATGTCTTTTTCTTGAGGTTATATTGTGCAATTCTGAGTTGATATCATGCAACTCAGATTTTTCTCATAATTGCGTGGAAAAAGTCAGAGTTGGGAGATGTAAACTCAAAATTGCATGAAATAAGGTCTGAATTGATAAAAAGTTGCGACGTTTTTTTTTTTTCTTGACAGAAACTAGCCTGCATATGGGTACAATATCCCACAATGCAATGAGTGGACCTTCCCAGGTAGAATTTGGTGAATTAACTAATACCAGCTATTATACTTAAAACAAATTTGATTCATAATCTGACAGCCAAAGTTATGAAATGTTTGCTTTAATCAAAAGGGCAATGCAACAATTTATTAAGTTAACTAGATGCAACTTGCTGAATTAAACATGCAATGTAATGAGGTCATGTGACAACAATTTTAAAATGTTCAGTGACCTTAAACCCTTAACCCTATGAGGATGCTGGGATAATAATAGTTCTTTCTAACACGCTACACAAAAAAAGCATCTTAAATGATTTGTATTCTCATGATAACTGCCCTGTTGTCCTTTGAGCTCGTGATAAATCCACGTCATGCCCTCTTTCCTTGACCTGAATAACTGATCCAGGGTCAAAGCTTCCTGCGATATTCAGAAATATTTCCAGCTGATCCTGAGTCATCTCTTTGAACGCATGATCTGCCAGCACAGCAAACATTATGGCCCAGATAGGTTTATTCTCATCTCTATACAAAACATTCAGCATTAATATGAGGTTAGTCACTTCTTTTGTCAGTTTTCACTTTCTCTACTACTTGACAATTGGTGGTTTTGTTACTTCCATCCATCCCTGTATTTCTGTGTCTCCTGAATCATAAAAAACTTCCACCAAGCTCCAGCTCATCACAGTTGACTGGGCATCTGTTGAACCTAGATTCATCCGTCAGGAGGAGGAGTGTGACCCATCAGGCCGGAGAAGATGCTTCCACTGACCCACGGTCCTCTCGGGTCGAGCTGTACTCCTTCCTGACTGACACTTGGCACTGTGATCTCAATCCATGAAGGTATGAAGATGCATAAAGGTCATTTGGAAATGTGTATGCTGTGTAACCTAGTGCTCTGTGCTTTTTATTGACCGCAGCAGCACTTCAATCTCCTTAAAATTTATTACAATTGCAAAAACCGGTGTAATTTTCACATTATTGCCCAGCTAACGGGGATTGTTCTCAGAGCGTTCTCTCAAAGTTATTACCAAATGTTCCTTCAGTAACGTTCATAGAACGTTTGTCTAGTCTTAATAATGTTACAAAAATCAGTAGCATAAAATGTTGTCTATGCATTTCTTGGAACTTGAAATAATCTAGTTTAACTTTTATCTTAAGTACATTAATACGTGATGACATTTAAAAAATAGTTTCTGGTAATATTTGCACAACAGCACAAAAACATTATTTATACATTGTTCATGATTGTTCTAGTTTTAGTTTAGTTTAGTTTAAATGTTATATGTTTCACCGTGTACAGAGAACATTTAAAGTAACGTTCCCATTATGTTTGCAAAATGTTAGCACAAAAATGTTATACATCATTCATGAAAAGTTTTTTTTATGTTTTAGTGGAACATTAGTGCTACTTGTTTTAGAACGTTTAGAGAACATTAAACACTAACGTTTCCATAACATTTGCAAAATGATAAATGTTCGAAAAATACATAAAAAGTTGTAAATACATCAAACCTTTAAAAAAAAAAAAAAAAACCTACCAGTTTCACAATATTCAGAAAACATTTAAAAGTAATGTTACCACAATGTTTGCAAAACGTTAGGACAAAAATGTTATTAATACATCAATCATGGACAGTTTATTTCTGAAGCGTTTTAGTTGTACATTTACATACAATGCTTTTTAAACATTGTAACTTACTACTTGTTTCAGAACGTTCAGTTAAAAGTAACATTCCCATCATTTATGGAACACTTTTTTTCTAAATCATTTTAGTTATATAATATTTTCTAAACATTACTGCTTTTCACTTGTTTCAGAACGCTCCCATAATGTTTGAAAAAAGATGAACTGGAACATTCCCTCAATGTTTTCTCTAACATTAGCATAACAGAGAAACATTTTTTTCAAAACATTTAAAACACTGGACTTTTTGAACATTCACAAATAACTCAATTGGATCTGGGAAGAGATTTACAGATGTTCAGGAGCACAGTTGAGCCGGACTGAGTGACCGTCTGAACCTTCTCCTCTGTTGCGTAATAGTTTTATACTCTAGAAATGTTTAAATGTAAAGAGCTGATGTGAACGCCGTCCTGGTGTTTTATGTCCCCCAGAGTAAGTCAGCTCCAGTAATCCTCTCTGTGAAAGAGTTGAAGAGATTTAGAAAAGGCGAGCGCGGTTCCTTGCTAAAGTGGAGCATGAATCCAGCTCCACCTCTCTGCTTTTCATTTTGATAAGTGACAGGAACCAGCAGAAATGTCCATCAGCTAATCCTCTTAGCGTTCATAATGCTGACTCTGCTTTAATGGACCTGACAGCTGAGCTGTAGACCCGACGGGTCAGAAATGGACCGTTGTGTTCCTGGAGCACAGAGTTCAGCCGCTCATCCTCAGCGGAGGCGAGATGGTGACATAAGCACCGTACTAAAGCTAAAACCTACCTAGACAGCATTTTAAGACATCATCCCCCAGTAAGACAGCTGTTTGGTAAGGTATAGTCCTCCTTTTAACCAAAATCTGAGACCGTCCTGCAGAACATAACAATAGAAACCATCAGAATAATGGGAATTGTATTGGTTTTAATGGAAACGGTAATGGTCTCTACTGGTAACTGGTCACCTTCACCTTCAAAACACAGTACAGGAAACCGTTTTTTAATGCTTATAATGTTTGTAATGGTATTTGTAGTGGAAACCGCTTGAATTTCTGTGATGGTTTCTACAAACTAGAAGCCTGTATTAGACAAGAATGGTATGACATTCCTATTCCTAAACTCGTCTCCTCAGTCCCCAGACGTTTGCAGACTGTTATAAAAAGAGTGGTAAACATGGCCTTGTCCCAACTTATTTTTCCCTTAAAATGATACATTTTCTCAGTTTAAACATTTGATATGTCATCTATGTTGTATTCTGAATAAAATATAGAAATTTGAAACTTCCACATCATTGCATTCTGTTTTTATTCACAATTTGTACAGTGTCCCAACTTTTTTTGGAAACGGGTTTGTATTTTTATTTTTATGTATTGAGGAAAAAAAAAACATCCAAGATGGATGGCATTTTGATTATAAAATTGTTTCCAAAATGTAAAATTTTACAAGTATTTCTGTGTGCTATACTGTATATTTATATGCTAGCTTACCAATGTGAGTATCGTGTTATAAGCTTAGCCACATGCTAATTACAACACACTGGGATTCACTTCTAATTGAATCTGAATTCAATTTGTTTTATTGAATTCCGTTCAAGTTTAACAGTTTAGAGAATGTGAGGTAGATAACAAAGGTTTCTTGTTTTGTGCTTTCATATTCGAAAGGGTTTCAGAGTACAGCTGAAGATCTGTTTTACAGAAAATCATATTTTTTAGTGGACACTGAGGTCAGATGATCTGATGACGGTGATCTGATGGGGTCTACAGCAGCACGTTTGATTGACAGCATTTAAACCCACCATTTTTGAATTGTTTATTGAAACAGAACTTCCATAGCAGTATACATTTTTCCCAAACTACAAAGGTTCCTCATTAACAATCATTAGTCGTCGTGCTCCTCTCAGTAGGTGGGTGAGATTGTTATTCACCCACGAAACCGTAAATGAAGCAGTAGTTTGGATCCAGCGAATGGCATCACTGTGTGTGGGATCTTTTAATGGCTCCAGTGATTTACCCACAATCCTCACCAGTATACTGTAGTTTTGGAAACAGCTAGGGTTTCGCTTTTTCTGTTTGGGAACGTCAGTCTTTTGGATTGTTGCTATGCAGTTGCTAAGGTCTTGTGAGTGCATGCTTGCCTTTGCAAACAGTTGTAACATTTGGATGGTTTGCGTTGGTCGGTGAGATTATAACTAATGATGTGTGAATGTGGGCAGCATTATCTGCTAGTAAAAACACTAATCAAACCTCTCCTCGAGATTACAACCACAGTCAGCAGGATGAAATCATGCTTGATTACATTGTCCTCTTCTTTACAGCTAATCAGTGGGAATATGGGACATGGTAATACCATTTATATTTAAAAATGTAGACTTTTTTTTTTTGTTATCCAAAGTGGCTTACAAATATTGCAGACAAAATTAGCACTGCTGCAATAATTAATTGACATTATTGTTTATACTTTTATTTTTATTTTATTTATTTATCATGGTATTATTATTATTATTTTAATTATTATTATATATTTTTTGCATTACCATTTAATAACAAAAAAAGCATTTTTGTTCCTATTTTGGGGGAAATTTTATTTTTCTGAGCACATTACCATGTTATGACAAATTTACATTAGTTCCAATTTAGAAAAAAAAAAACTGTACTATTTTTGCGGTACATTACCATGTATTAACAAATAAATGTTTGTGCATTATTGTTTCCAGTTCAGTGTTTTGAGACTAACCTGTTACAATCATAGTTAATTAAATATACATTGTGATAATATTCACCAAGTGCTTGAATTGCAGATGATCGACTGAACGTTTGTTCCTGAGGTGATGGAGTTTGCAATATGCAATAAAGTACAGAAATAGCTGTCACTTTCTGCAGGAAGAGGAACAAATTATGCCCTTTTCTATCAGTATTATACAACATGGGAACAGAGAGCATTGTAGGTAAGGTGACACTGTCATTTTTCTGCAAGAGAGAGATGTGGCAGTGCAGATATTAGATAATATTTTATTAAAAAGAGGAGCAATGATGTAAAGTGCAAAACAATAAAAAACGCTCCCTGTGAATGTTTACTCTTGTTAAAACCATAGTATTTCCATTAACAATTGTGCACGCACTAGACTATGTAGAAACAATTTTCACTCTGTAATTGCTTGTGAAATCTAAAAAAAAAAAAAAGGCAAGCAATTCATTGAAATAATAAATTAGTCGTTTTAAAAGTTGCAACATTATTTTAAAATGTAATATACAATTAGTCACAATCTACAACAAATGATTCAGCTGCCTAGAGAGTATTAAATTGGTTTTGAAATCCCATAACATGAGATTTGCATTGTATTCCAAGGTACTTTCAAGAATACTGTGGGTTTTGCCATTGTCCTCAAGGTGAATTTCTTTAGAGGTGGTCTCCTGCTCTGAACTGCACTCGAGACACAAACAAGCCGTTTGTTACATCTTTATCATGATGATGCCGTCACTGCAGATTAAATGGGCTCTTTCTCTGAGTAATAACCTTTGTGGTTTGTCTTTGTCTGAGTAAAGGTTACCCTCTTAAACCTCTGCATTTCCTCTACACACATCAAAGACGGCAAGTGGGTGAATTGAAATGCTCTACTTTGGGGAAACAAAACATAACACCCTCAAATGTGCAACTTTTCATGATTTTAAATGAAATATGAGTACATTACATTATAAAAAAATGCTTTTTTTTGTCATGTTGTTGGTTGACAGTCAGATCTTATACGGAATACAGTGGAAAGGATGTTCTTGAAAATGTTTGTTTCAACGAAAACAGAAAGTCATATGAGGATCAGGTAACACTTTACATTCCCCTGCGTTAACTAACATTAACTAGCAATGAATGAGCAGTATATTTGTTACACTATTTATTAGTCTTGTATCATTGTTTATTGTTTTTATGGTGTATTAGGAAATTAAATATGATAAAATGCTTTCGAATGTATTTCCATTTTTATTTCATGTTAACTTGTGGTTAACAGTGTTATTTTAGTATCATTGAGAAACTATTATGGTTTAGTTTTTCAGTATTTTCAATTGGTTTATGTCTTTTGTTTTGTAATGGTGTGTAATTTGATGTTTTGTATATGTTTTGAATTTTAGTTAAACTTTAGTAATTTTGTTGTGAGAAGTTTTTGTTGTAAGTTTATATATATGCAGTGTTTTAAGTGGTCCAGTATGCAACTGTAGTACCTGCACTTCCAAATATAGCTCTTGAGCGTACAGCCACCTCTCCGTGCGGCCAGAACGTGCTTTTAGCTTACCAGTACGCTCTTCACAATGCACCCTTCCTAATTCTTCCCAGTTCAGAGTATATGGAGCGTGAATCATTTGAACCAGTTTGGGAGTTCGGAGCGGGATCGCGAATCATTTGAGTCAGTTTGGTAGGTCGGAGCGGCTCCGCGGATCATTTGAATCAATTCGAGAGTTCGGAGCGGGTTCGCGAATCATTGAGTCAGTTCAGGAGTTCGTAGCGGGTTTGCGAATCTTTTGAGTAAGTTCGGGAGTTTAAAGCGGGTTCGCGAATCATTTGAGTCAGTTTGGGGATCGCAAATCATTTGAATCGGTTCGGGAGTTCGGAGTGGGATCGCGAATCTTTTGAGTCAGTTCGGAATTTCAAAGCGGATTCGCGAATCATTTGAGTCAGTTTGGGGAACGCGAATCATTTGAATCAGTTCGGGAGTTCAAAGCGGGTTCGCGAATCATTTGAGTTAGTTTGGGGATCGAATTATTTGAATCAGTTCAGGAGTTCGGAGCTGGTTCGCGAATCATTTTGCGAGTCAGTTTGGAAGTTTGAATGCAGTAATGCAGTAGCTCTTTCTAAGGGTATTTTTCAAAATCCTTTTGCACATTTTATTTATGTTCAGTAGTTCTTTCTAGCTCAAGCAAATCCACAAACTAATAAAAGGATTTATTATTAAGGTCGCCTGTTGACTGCTGTATATAAAAGCCCTTCAATATAGTTGTTGTTACCTCAGGATGAGGGGAGTCACCAAAAAAAAAAAAACTACAGAAAATATATATTTTTTGGGCTATAGTAGAGTACCGACACCTCTTTTGGGCCACTTAAAGCACTGTATATATTATTATTGGTTAGTGTTTATTTTAATTCAAGTAAGTTGAAAGTTTTTAACTATAACAATAACTTTAAAAAAAAGTAATACAAATAAATAAGGCACAATGTAATGTTAATATTATTTGAAGGAATTTCCAGGTGTTTTACCTGTACAAATTTTAAGTTTCATTTTTGAATATTACACTGCATTGTGTTGGTTTTAGAGTTCACATAAATGTCTGTAAAATGAATAGACAATGTCCTTGTAATGAGCTGCCAGTGTTATTTTACGTGTTTAACACATAGAATCTCACTGTAACTTGTTACCAATGATGACAGGATTTTCAGCTGCAGTTAACCGAGTCTAGAAATACACATTTCAGAGTTTCTGCATTACATAAACAGTCTGATTTCCCACTGGTCCTCTTCTTCCTCAGCTGAATGTGATGGTGATCAGATGTGACTAGGAGGCCAGCACTAAAGGTCAGTGTTTACCGGCCCGCAGGTTTGTAATCATTAGTGTTGGAGCGTTGCAGATGTTAAACGTGTAATGAATCTGGCTCAGGCCGCCGTCTTCCTCTGATGTGTTTTATGTTGTGTGGCGTCCAAACAAACCCCACCATGATGAATATGATGAATATTTTATCTTCCTGCCAGTGATGCAAGCGCTTGTGGATGCATTAAATTTGTAGTGTACCAGTGGGAAAGAAAGGCCTGAGTGTGTTTGCACTATCTGTGACATCAAAAGCATGCCTGCATCTCATTGCAACTGAGAAATATGAGCTATTTTTCAAGCTGAAATTGTTAAAAATCAATTGTTTTACAGTATAATCAGTGACATTCAGGTGCATTAATGCTTGTGTAAAGCCTGTGTCATATTTGATATACACATTTTTAAGACCTTGAGAATAATCAATACTACTGAAAAACTCTTGCATATAATCTAGTCCACGCCTTCTTCTTTCTCTGGTCATAGAGATTTTGTGTTTTCCACCAACTGGCAACTGGGAGTGTCGAAATACTATTGGTTAAATTGAAAGTGGGCGGAGTTACACAGACCAAAGCAAAAACAGACATTCTGACACGGAATGCACATTTGATAAGAATAACTTGCAGTGAACTTATTTATATTATATTATTTATATTGTCTAAACATCTGCATGATAACATACACCTCTAAAAGAACCATTGTTGTTTTTTTGTTGTTTTTTTATGTGAAATACATTTTAATAACCTAAAAGAATCTATTTTCACAATAAAGAACCTTTTGATCAATGGAGAGTTTCCAAGGATGTTAAGAGTTCTTCATGGATGCTAAATAAAAAACTAGAAAAAAAACGTTATTTTAATTTGTAATAAAATTTCACAATATTGCTTTTTTTTCTTTTTTCTTTTATCAAATAAATGCAGCTTTGGTGAGCAAAAGAGACGTAAAAAAAAAAAAAAAACATTACCAACTCTCAAATATTTGATGTGAAAATGTATTTATTCTCAAGAATGCTAACATAAGCAAACTTTTCAAGCAAAACTTATCATAAAAAAGAAATGTATTTGGCATAATATGCCAAAAATGAGGAGTATTGTTGAGTCAGGATTATGGATGTTGGTGGTTAATGTGATTCTCTGCTACAGGACTCCTGTGTGATCTTGAGCAGAATCATGCTGATGTGTCCAGGTGTTTTTACCTCCTGTAAATCATCATTCTCTGGAGGCCACATCTCACATTCCTCTGTATCTGCATGCTTAATAATTGTATTGCATGGGAGAATTAAAAGTTTCCATTATCACAATTGCCCAGTATTTAATTGAACACGGTGAGCAATTATAATTCAACAATGAATCAGGCTAATTTAGCAAATTCTGGCATTATTAAAGCTGGTTAATAGGAGTGGATATGTGTGCTGAACAAGACTATGACAGCAAAGGACAGCAGACATGGAACTAGGACACTGATATACTGTATATATATGTGTGTGTGTGTGTGTGTGTGTGTGTGTGTGTGCACGTGTGTGCTTGCGTGCGGTTTATTAAATATTTTCTGTTGATATTTTCCCCCCTTTTCTCTAATCAGTTTAAAAATACAATAAGTTTCTATTAGGATTTAGATTCATTGGCAATTCAGATATCTATAGGTAAATCTGAGTTGCACAAAATGACAGTGCTGTTTTATTTATAGGCTCATAAATATTATATAGAAGAGACATGTGTTGACAGTGTGAATGATGCACTATTAATGAAGCAATGCAGATTGTATGTATAGATGAAGCTCCATGCTCGTCTGAAATTTGTCAGCATTTGACCTTCAAGATCATTATGTAACTGAAATAAAGGTAGATGCTAACACAGCATGTCACACACATGCTACTCACGCACACACTTTCATATCTGACCTTCTCGTGACACACTCACAATGTTAACGTAACGATTTGTGCATATTTGACCAATGCTATTCCTTTTAGATGTAAGAGCTTTACTACCATTCAGAAGTTACAGTAAGATTTTTTAATGTTTTTAAAAGTCTCTTCTGCTTACCAAGGCTGTGCATTTATTGCATAAAAATACAGTAAAAAACATTAAAATTGTGAAATAATATTTCAATTTAAAATAACTGTTTTCTATTTGAAAAGGTTTTAAAATTTTATTTATTTATGTGATGCAAAGCTGATTTTCAGCATCATTCCTCCAGTCTTCAGTGTCACATGATCTTCAGAAATCATTCTGATATACTGATTTGTTGCTCAAGAAACACAATTATTATTATTATTATTATTATTATTATTATCAGTGTTGACAACAGTTGTGCTGCAACCTATTTTGTGAAAACCATGATACATTTTTCAAGATTCTTTGATAAATAGAAAGATGACAATGATATTTTAGAACAATAAGAACTTATTTGAAATATAAATATTTGATAGCATAAATATCTTTAATGTCACTTTTGAATAATTAAATAAATTATATGAATAAAAGTATCAATTTCTTAAAAAAGAAATAAAATAATAATAAAAAAACAAACCTTTGAACGGCAGTGTTATTAGTAAATTTTCATACAGAAATGTGTATATATATTACTGTATTATATTATTATTATACTGTACTATACTTACTGTATATTTTAGGATTTATTTATAAATGTATTCATTTTCAAAGCTATTATATGTTTGGGTTTACAGTTCTTTTGTAAATTATACTTTACTCTCCTAACTTTATATTAATATTAAACACAAAACGAATTAGTATTATACTTTTAATTAGTATTATAAACATATTTGGATCTTTCTAATCAGATTTCTATAATAATAATTTGCATGTAATATATGCATATTCATGCAGATTTACAGATTTAAAATCAGGAATTTCAGCATTAATGAAATTATGCTTGCACATGTGACATGTCAGTGTTTGTGTGAAATGTTTTCAGTCTCTCTGTAGGTTCCGGTGACGCGTCGCTTCAGCGGGATCGCCGTGAAAGCACCGGATCGCAGAACGTCACGTGTCTCCGGTGGACATCACAGGAGCGCAAAGTTCCCGACGATCCAGATGGGAAGAGCGGGAATGCTTTCGCAAGCAGAGGGACCGAAGGACATCACCTGAGACCGATGTTATTCGCACGCGCGCGCTTCACGGTAGACGCATGCGGCGCCGCAGGATGCGTGCATGCGGGAATTTAACGTTTCCAGTGTTGTTGCAATGCGGCGGGGAGGAATCTGATGAGAGCAGGGATCTGGGACGGTGAAGGCTGGGATTCTGCGCTGCTGTATCTGGATCCAGACCTCTGATCGTGCTCTCTCTCCGCTTGCGCATCGCTCTTCGAAGCCGCGACGATGACCAGCGCGGATCAGGAGCAGCATCAGGACCGCACCGTGACGACGGTCTCCAAGAAATCCATCATCGCCAAGATGTTCAAAGTGCGTAAGAGGAGGGAGATGCTGCTGGCGCAGGTGTGTTTGGTCTGCAGTGTTCTGCTCGTGGCGTGGGGCATGTCGAGCATCCTGACCAGGACAGGTGAGTCCGAGCAGAACCGGCTTCTGGGTGTCACTCAAACACATGTATGTCCCAGACAGCGGGGGTCATCATCACAGCGGACAGGTAGAGGAGGGAATTTGACTTTCCAGGTGACATGGACGTTCAATTAGAAAAAGAAATGTACAGTTCATGCAAATAAAAGAAACCTAAATGAGGAGTTTGGGGAGATTCATCAATGGGAATTGTAGTGTATTAGAAGTGTTCAGTGTAAAAAATAGCTTTTGATTGACAGTTTAGCCAAAAAAAAAAAAAAAAAAAAAAAAAAATCCTTGACAGTGGAATTTCTGTCGTAAATAAGAGCCAGAAATTAGATTATTATATTCCATTTTTTTATTCATTATAAATTAAACTTTTAATGCAGTTCTATTGCTATCTTAACAATAAACATATTCCTTTTTTATTTTTGTCCATCTTACAATGCATACATCTTTTACAGTATTACTGAATTTATATCATCATTAAAACCAGTAATGGAATTTTTGAATTCTCTTTTGTAATATTTGTTCCTAAATGGAACTGAAATTTATTTGAAATTAAACTGAACTGCAGTTATATATTTATCTTAAGAGTGTTAGTCAATAAATATATTCTTGTTTTGTTCCTCTTAAATAGAGCATTACTAATTTAATTAATCAATTTGTATAATTAATGAGAACAGTAACCTCTAAGAATGAACTATAAAAAAACAAGTCAATATTTAATCTAAAAATATAAACATATTTTAATATATTAATTATACATAATATTATTTATAATTAATATATTAAGAATATTTTATATAATATTATTGTTAATATATTTCATTTTATTTGAGTTTATACTGAAAATATCTTAAATGATTTGATCCCATTATTTCCAAATTATGTTATAAATTTCATCTTGCACACATACTTCAATAGATTTTTGGCATGACATTATAGCTGTCTTTAAATATGTGCATCATTGTGTAGAGACATATGAACAGTTGTGTATATTTCAGGGTCAATGGTCTACATAAAATCAGTTCTATAAGATTCATTAGTGGCATTATCCGGTTTGTGCTTTATATGAATCATAATCATAAATGTTTGCCCTCCACATTTTTGGATATGTATTAACATTTGTGTGCTATGAGCTATAATAGAGGTAGACGCATCTAGATACAGGTGGCTTCACTAGGGCTGTGTCTTCAAACCTGTGTGTGTGTGTGTGTGTGTGTGTGTGTGTGTGTGGCGATGCTCTGTCTCATATGCAGATTTTAATGCACTTTGGTGATTTGTCTTTTATGGTCAGGCATGTGTGTGAGGTGTGCCGTCTGATGCCTTTGGGGCAATTGAGAGTCACAGTCCTCTGCTATCGTGAAACATTGAGCTCAGATCATGATGTGAACTGAACAGCACATGCATATCACTGAACTGATCAAAAGCTCATGATGCTTTATGTGTGTAACTGTCATGTCATGCATCTTACATGCACACATAGAATAGAGTAGATTATGATTTTAAAGAAAGATTTAAATGATTAAAGGTTTATTTGATTTTATTTAGCCTAATACCTTATTATTACATTAATACAAATTTTCATAGGAATTTGTCCAATTTATATATTTTTTTAGAGCAAAGAGGAACAGCAAGCATTTACAAGTGTATACTGTAATTTAAAACAGAAACACACACACAAGTTACATAATAATTTGTTTACTGAAATCAAATGAAATGATAAAACGTTTTATGTCAGCTAGCTGCTGAGACATTTATTTTAAATCAGTTTAACTTGGTGTAGTAAAATAATTCAAACTCAGATATTTGAAACATTTTTATAAATGGACAAAAATGCAAAGTCACAGATAACGAAATAAAAAAAACTATTTTCACAGAAATTGCTAGTAAATTTAGCAAACAATTGCAATGAATAAATAATGAAGATAAAGGACTTTTTTGTCAGGACAAAAAAGAGATTGAAATGTATCATTACTTTTTTTGTCATTAATTTGGATTTTAACATCATATATGATATAAAAGTATAAATGAAGCAACAAAACTATCAACTACTGTTTATATTTACATGAATGTCTTCATAAACAGGGTTAATGCAAAATAAACCCATAAAAAAGTTACTTGAAATACAATAAACATTAACTGAAATAAAATAAATTAATGCTTATTTTTTTAAGTATAATATATATGTATTAGGGCTGTCAAATGATTAATATTTTTAATCAAATTAATCAGAATTTTCAGTGGATTAATCATGATTAATCACTATTTGCAACTACACCTGAATCCTAACCATTTTTTTTCTGAATTGCATACCAAAAGATAAATAACAGGACACAGATACATAATTTTCATGTATTGTTTCATCATGTGGTTCTTTTTTTCTGAATTTCAAAAGTTTAACATTTACTTAGATCAAATTTACCTGAGCACTATATCAAAGCATGCCATTTAACTACAGATAGTGTAAGAGTTTTAGGTGAACCAGTGGTTAAATATAGCCACATATCTATGAAATTATGCATAGAGAAACTCGAAAGAATGAACTCAGAAACACAAACATGCGCCACAATCACATAAGCAGCACTCTGGGCACTCTTGTTTTTGGGAGGTGTTCATTTGCTCTGCCACAATACTTTAGGATCGATATTTTCACGTTCTGAAGGCTTCAAGTGCCAGTAAAACCAAGTAAAAATGCATTTGCTTTTCCAAACAGCTGTAATTTTCGCTGCATTGCATGTAGGCGTTCTGCGCATGCGCAGTGTGAAACACAGGACGCTATAACACAGTGATCCTCCTGCGAAGTTTAGCTCTAACCCTAATCAATCAAACACGCATGAGTTTGCTAATCAGTGTCTTTAGGATCATTAGTAAATCACAGGCAGGTGTGTTTAATTGGAGTCTGCGCTAAACTCTGCAGGAAACTCGCGAGCCAGATTTGAGGATCACTGATATAACAGGAAGAAGCTCCAGCGTATCAACTACCAAAGTCGTCTCTGTTTATCGAGCTTGGCATGAATGTATTTGAGAGTAACTGGGGTAAAACCTTAAGCTTCTTCTGTGTTTTCGTCGCGGCGCTCGCCGCAGTTTTTTACTATCTTGAGAATTCAGAGATCGACGAGACTTTCCTAACCTGAATAATTTGTCACACTGCGCAATGAGTGCGCATGCGTGAAATGCGTTAAAAAATTTGACGTAATTAACGACAACCAACTAATTTAATTTTATGATTTTTTTAAAAAGTTGAATTGCTCAACTTATTTTGATGAGTTGAAGTAATGTAAAAACATAAGTTGAAATGACTTACTAATAATATTTTTACAGCCATATATTAAAATAACACTGCATCATACATCATGTACTGTTATTTGTTCACACATGCACACATTATCAGATTTCATGCAAGATTTATTTATCTTTAAAACAAATTAATAAAAAATGTCCAAATGTGCATGCACAACTCGTTTAATCTCTCAAGTCTAAAGCAAGTCGGGATTTTTCTGCATGTCTGTCATCTTCCATGTGAAAGGTTTGATCTTCTAGACAAGCTAAAAACAAGCGGCTTGATTTGAGGTGTCATATCTCGAACCCAAATGTAATTCTCAAATGAAATGCAAGCCTTCTGAATTGAATACAAAAGCATTAATTACTATAAAAACAAGAAGCTTAAAAGATTATTCTGCACTGATAGCGTCCAGACAATAACAAATCTGTTATCAGAAACGGATCCTTTCTTTACCGTCTGCTCATGAGAGGAACTTGAAACATGTGTTTGGGTGGGTTGTGGATGTTTAGGAAAGAAAGATCAAAGACGGAGGGAATATATTCAGCCCTCCCTTTCTAATCAGGCAAATCCTGTTTTCCTCCTCTTCATCTGTAGCTTCAGGAGAAAAGAAATGCAAAACTGTTACTCTCCTCTCTGCCTGGTTTTCCATCTTAATTAGATTATCTTCCCCAGTCTTTCTTAATTATAGACTAAAAAGTCTTTCAAGTGTGATCTCAGTGTAATTTCCCAAACACTCAGGAAACAACTGAGGGAAAGTGAGAATCTCTTCCTTTTATTTACAGCACACGCTTGCTTCTGAAGCTCTTTGAGAAATATCTCTGGCCTGGAGCTGCTCGTGTGCTCTGTGAGAGTCTCATCAGCATCTAAGGACAGTCATTTGGACCGCATTTAGGCCGGTTTACTTTAATTGACATCCCGAGATAGCTTGAAACCCCTGCAGTGGAGCAAACGCTGCCAGCGATGCTCAGGCGTAACTAAAAAAAGATTCATTTACGTTAAAGCTGAGCACACTAAAGACTAAAGTCCTCTGCTTTATTGCTAATGAGCTAATGCTAATTGCTAATGCTAATGCGATTTAACCGCACTCTAGGCTTGTATAAAGTAGTCTGAGTGCTGAATTAATTAGTGTTTGATTCTATGCTGATGGTAGCAGACATAAATAATATTTTATGTTTATATTTATTTATGGTTAATATTTAAATATAGCCAATATTTAATGTTAATACATGTAAACGCATTCCTTTTAAGACATCAATTTAAAATGATCTTAATTTTAATTTATTCCATTTCATTAATTTAGTAATATTTACGACTCATTTATTTATGGTTTATATTTAAAATCATATGAATTATATTTAATGTAAGTCTGTACAAATACAAATTTTCATTTCATTAATAATGTAGCTGCAATTATTTAATTGAAGGTTTTAAATTAATATTTTAACATTTACAATTATGTGAATTATATTTCATGTTAATGTTATTCATTTAATATATTAATTCAATAAATTAATTTCTATAATAACAATATTTAATAGTCGTATTCAAATGAGGTGAATTTAAGGCCATGTATAATATAAATAAAATTTAATCTTAAGTGCATGTAAAATTATTCATTTTAAGATATTAATTTAAATATCCTCAAAGAATTCCACAAATACTGCAGTTTTTAATATCATGATCATGCATATCAGTGTTGCTTATTGTGACTGTGTAACCCCAAAATATACCACAAATTTTAAATGTTATAATAGCTCATTTTTGTGTAAGATAGTCTGAAATTAGATATTTGAAGTGACGTTTCACTCATTTGATCTCTGATGTCTCTGTCATCATTTATGTTCCAAACCCATGACTTACTTTCTTTATTGTAGTGATTTGACCAGTGTTTGGTTTTTGCAGGTCATGGTATGATTGTGGAGGAGTGGCATATGGAGTCACATGATCACTGGGGTCGAAGGCTGATGTCCTCTGCGCCTGAAAATGTGACGGAGGTGAAGAACTGCACAGAGCCAGGTGAGATGAGCATCTCTCGACAAATGCTTTGTGTTCTGTGCATCGCTTGCAAAGCCATCCGCAGCCGGACAAACACTTCAGCACAATGAATCCACCATGATGATGTTTTTTTTTTGCAGTACCTTGTGAATACCACAGTATCTGAATATGATATTGGAGGCTTGTGATGTGCTCATGGTCTGATGTGGCGGTAGAGCGCTGAGGATTATATTTAGGTTCATTGAGACACCACTAATGACCCACGAGGAATTATCGTGTGTTTTTGGTTAATCAGCAGATGGGAAACCTCACAGAAGTGCATGCTCTAAGAGCTTTGAGGAGATTTGAACTCCATGCCAGGCTGTTTTGTGTAACTCCAGGGAGATTTAAGCGAAGGTTTAATGTGACTTTTCTGTTCACTTGTGGAAGTTTTAATCAGCTTTGGTCCGGAGAGAAAGGCCTGCGTTTAGCTGACACTCGTGTTCTTCCTCTGTCCCGGACTTACGGCTGTTATTCTGACTGCGGTTGTTCTCATTAAACTCTCTCGAATGCAAATGAAAAGTCTATTTTTAGCTGTGGATGTTCTGTTTGTTCGGTTTTATGCGTTTCGAGTCTCAGTCAGACATAGTTTAAAGAGAAAATCTGAACTGAGGTGTATGATGTTGCTCCTTTTCATGACTGTGCAGCAAACAGATTTTTTTTGGAGATTTTGAGTCATTTCACCTGTGTTAGTAGTTTAAACGACATATTCCTTTAGATGTTACATGCTAACATTACAATAAACTCCCATTAGTTAATGTTAGTTAATTTATATTCAAGTTAATTCACAGTGCATTAGCAAGTGTTAACAAGCACAACTTTTGATTTTATTAATGCATACGTAAACGTTTAAATTAACATTTATTAAGATTAATAAATACTGTAGAAGTATTGTTCATGCGTAGTTTATGTTAACTAAAGATGTTAACTAATTAACCTTACTGTAAAGATTTAGCAATTAATTTAGCATTATACAAGTTTTTATGCTAAATTAATTCGTAACACTTTACAATAAGGTTTTTATTAAAAACATACTCAGCTGAAAAAAAGAGAGTTTTGCTCATGTCCCATAGATTTACAAAAATTTTAATTTTAAAAGTTCTCTGAACATAAAAAACTTACAGTTTTTTAAAATGTTTTGAAAATGTTGAACTTTTTTTTTATGTAAACATTAGGGGAACATTCCATTTTTAAGAACCATTACTTTTAAATGTTTTCTGAACATTCCAAACATTCCAAACATGATAATTTTGCAAACATTACTGAAAATTACTTTTGAATGTAGTAAAAGTAGTCGTAATTTTTTTTTTAAATGTTACATAAATAAACATTCCATGAGGAAAAGCTTTTGTGATAACATTTTAAGAAAATTATTAAAGACCTGATAACTTTCCCAGCAAACTAAATATTTTCGAACAACATTTTGCTAACGTTTAATTACATTATGAAAACGTTATTTTTGAATGTTTTCTGATTGTTCAAGATGTCACTTTTTTACATGTTTTAATTAAAAAACTTTTTTTGTTATTGTAAGAAAATTAAGGCAACATGCAAACAGTATTGTAATGTTATTTTTTTTTAATTTAAACAATATTCATTTATAATGTTTAAAAACATCCAGAAATAAGGCAGGCTCCATGATCAATAAATAATTATGTTTTGAGAACATTAGTAAAGAGCAGATAACTGTTCCTTAACTGGGTAAACGTATCAGACAGTGAAGGATTCCTGTGAGACAGCGATGTTCTGAGCATTAGGATGTTGCTAAGATAACAACATGATGCATTAATAATCAAAATAATGCAACTCACTTGGTTTTGGATTAAAGCTAAAGCCATATTTTATTCAAGACTTACGGTTCATGTATGTGAGCTCCAGGTTAGCTCTTTTTATTATGTCAATTTTCACGATTTTAAGACTTTTCTGAGTTTTTGATCATTCAGCGAAGGGAAGCAGGAAAATCTGACTTTAAGTGAATCCCGTACATTAAGGCCTTTCCCTTTTAGTCAACATGACTGTTGGTGTAAAAAGTCTTATCTGTGAATCTCCAGCGATGGCACACTTCAACATCTGCATCTGCATCAGTTTGTGTTTCTCATCTTTAGTCATTGAAGAGGTCATGAACTGAGAAATCCAAATTGATCTTTTGACCTATAAGAGGTCATTGGATGAGTGTGGCTAAACCCCGCCTCCACAGAAGAAGATCAACGCCTACTTCTACATCACTGTCTCTTTAGCCCCGCCCATAGATTCTACATCTCTGCCTTAAGCTCCACCCACTGATTTGCGCAAATGCAGGTCTACACAGAAACCAAATGTTAAAGATCCTCGAAAGACAACAATCTGTGGAAAAACAGAGTCTTTGCATTGCCTTCCTTCTGATCTCAACATTAAGAAAAGAATGGATGAATCATAACAGTGGGCGTTTACTTGCGAGTCTACAATCCGTCATGTCTATCCAAACAGAGCCTTTTGCCTTTTTTTAATGTAAAATTGTGCTAACATTATAAGTAGCCCTCAGAGAACAGTACAAAATAATAAAAAAAAAGAAAATGTGACCCCTTTAACTAATCAATCTGAGTTATCTCATGCCAGTCGTCAAGATTACACATTGGGAATCTTATAATCTCTGAAGATTACGCTTGACTCTTTCCTTCTCTTCGTCTTCAGCGTGTTAGACAAACAGTGATCGCATCCTGTCTTTCCTTTCGTCACCTTCATTTTCTTGTTTTATGTAAGCTATATGGCTATATACTGTAGCTTTAATATCTACTGGATTCCTGTGGGTGGTATTTTCCCATATTAAAGTGATAGCATTGTTGTTGTGGTTGCGTATGTTGCTGCTAGCATGTTTCTAGGGTGTTTTGAGCAGTGTATGAATTATACACAGTCTCAACTATTATTTATAATGTCTGCTAAAGGATTACAAATGTAATACATATATATGGTATATGGTAAGAAATGCACTGTTAATATTCACAACACAACCAAACAAAGAAATGCACCGCTAATATTCACAACACAACCAAACAAAGAAATGCACCGCTAATATTCACAACACAACCAAACGAAGAAATGCACCGCTAATATTCACAACACAACCAAACAAAGAAATGCACCGCTAATATTCACAACACAACCAAACAAAGAAATGCACCGCTAATATTCACAACACAACCAAACGAAGAAATGCACCGCTAATATTCACAACACAACCAAACGAAGAAATGAACCGCTAATATTCACAACACAACCAACCAAACAAAGAAATGCACCACTAATATTCACAACACAACCAAACGAAGAAATGCACCGCTAATATTCACAACACAACCAAACAAAGAAATGCACCGCTAATATTCACAACACAACCAAACAAAGAAATGCACCACTAATATTCACAACACAACCAAACAAAGAAATGCACCGCTAATATTCACAACACAACCAAACAAAGAAATGCACGGCTAATATTCACAACACAACCAAACAAAGAAATGCACGGCTAATATTCACAACACAACCAAACAAAGAAATGCACGGCTAATATTCACAACACAACCAAACAAAGAAATGCACGGCTAATATTCACAACACAACCAAACAAAGAAATGCACCGCTAATATTCACAACACAACCAAACAAAGAAATGCACCGCTAATATTCACAACACAACCAAACAAAGAAATGCACCACTAATATTCACAACACAACCAAACAAAGAAATGCACCGCTAATATTCACAACACAACCAAACAAAGAAATGCACCGCTAATATTCACAACACAACCAAACGAAGAAATGCACCGCTAATATTCACAACACAACCAAACGAAGAAATGCACCGCTAATATTCACAACACAACCAAACAAAGAAATGCACCGCTAATATTCACAACACAACCAAACAAAGAAATGCACCGCTAATATTCACAACACAACCAAACAAAGAAATGCACCGCTAATATTCACAACACAACCAAACGAAGAAATGCACCGCTAATATTCACAACACAACCAAACGAAGAAATGCACCGCTAATATTCACAACACAACCAAACAAAGAAATGCACCGCTAATATTCACAACACAACCAAACAAAGAAATGCACTGCTAATAAAATGTATTTTTAATTTGGTTGTGTTGTAAGCATTTGCAGTCCATTTCTTTATTTGTTTGCATTGTTTGCATTTGTAGCACCTGGTTCAAAGTGATGAAGATGTTTTCTTGATTTGCTGGTGCTTTTTCTATTTGCATGTGTTTTCTGAAGTTGCAGCGCGTTGAGCTCTCTCCATATTAAAGTGTTCCTATTGTCCCATTTCAAATACTCATTTTTATGCAGTGTGCAAAATAGCTGTAAGTGAATGTAAATGACCTGCATTTCATTATACTCCCAAAGAAAGAATGGACTCTGAACAGCCTGAACGAGTCATTCGAGTAATTCGAATCCCACTGTGACAGCTCCACGTCACTGGGTAACACATGTGTATAATGACCCCCTATGTTCTACACTGACCGGCCACGAGCAACTTGACTCGTCCTCAAACGCTGTGGCTTGTTTGTGTGGATAACATCATCTCTTGAAAAAGTGTGTTTACGTCGTGAAAGTAAATTTGTTTTATTTTAACTTCCAAAAAAAATGAGGCTGCAAAGAATAACTGGTAATAAATAAATGTTTAACATAACGCTCACAGTTTCTGCCAATCTTATGTCAATCTTGAGTACCTGTAGAGTAGAATTGCATCCTTAATATCTCTGAAGAGTTTTATCAGGTTTATAAAAGACTGCTAGAGCTCCTATAGGCGTGCTGTGGGCGGAGCTAAAGAGTCACGAGCTTGTGATGCTTTTGCGTAGCGATTGACATCGACATCGACATAAATAAAACAGGAACAAAAACTTTATTGACTTACATTTTATTGGTTTTGTTAAAAACATTCGTCACCAAAATTCCAGGAACAAACAAACAAAAACACTCGCTCAACTGCGTTGCTGCCCGGAGAAACAAACTGCATCCACTGTTCCCTTAACACTGGGACTTACAAGAACCCTGAAGGAGTGGATTTGGCACAGAAATACTCCAACTCTTTTTTTTGAACTTTCCATGTTTAGTATGATAATCTAACTCTTTAACAGTGTAAATAAGTCAGAATGCATATTTATAAATATTCTTAATATATAAAATATTATTGTTATTATTATTGTTATATATATATATATATATATATATATATATATATATATATACATATACATACACACACACACACACACTCGCGTTATGTTTGTTTGTATGTTCCCTTAACGTTGTTTATAATGTGTGTGTAGTATATTGTTATAAACGCAACTATAATAGAATAGAATAGAATAGAATAGGCTTGCCACAGTATTTTTTTTAATAGTATTTATATTATTTACTTTTTAATTGTGTGCATGTTCATAAGAAGAAAGTGTGTATGAAGTGATACAACATATGAGCCGAGTAATAAGTCTTTATTCGTTCTGAATGCAGAAAAGTCTGTGTATACAGTATTCAGTGTTGAAATGATGTTATTTCTTTCTGTGGGGGATGTTCTCTGGGTTATGTAAGTCTCAGGTCAGGATACTTGGCAAATTTAACAAGCTGCTTTTTGGCTTAAATGGTTGTTATCATAGGCGTTTTTGTTGAGTTTTTTGGCTGAGGAAAGCA
Organism: Carassius gibelio; assembly: GCF_023724105.1. Taxonomy (NCBI): domain Eukaryota; kingdom Metazoa; phylum Chordata; class Actinopteri; order Cypriniformes; family Cyprinidae; genus Carassius; species Carassius gibelio. The sequence goes on from NC_068390.1 coordinate 26,598,411, forward strand.
GGGTGATTGTTGTGACATTGAGGATGGATGTTAGTGCAGGTTCATTGTGTTCAGATCCAGCACGTTTGGCAGTGCTGAAGTGGGACAGAGGCGTGACGAGTGTGTGTTTCTGTTTCGAGTCTTCATGTGAGACACCGTGAGTCAGCATCACAAATCTCCAGTCATCACTCTGAGCTCAGCGTCCACCAGCCGTGTGTCCTTTAACCCCCACCGATCAGACGTCCTGACACACTCATTTCAGTCTGCACACAGATTATGTGCATTTATATCTTATTTCTACTTGGGACGGGTCTGGAAGAGTCCATTAGTGAGTTTAGCTGATAAATTTGGGGATTAAATTAGAGACAAAACTTCTTGGAAAAGGCTTTTAGTGTGCTGAAAGTGTTATATGTTGAAAATAACTCTAAATTATACTTATTCATATTTCATACTAATGTTTAATTTACACTTTCAAGTGTGCAGGGGCAGTGTTTGAGTGTAGATAATCACTTACTTTATATATTATTTATATGATTTTTTTATATATAATTTTTTTAATATTATGTATATTATGATGTTATTGTTATTATATTATATTATATTATGATTATATATTGTATATATTACTATTTGATACAAATATTAATTCTATTGCATAAATTGTTATTTTATTACATGTTTTATGTTGTATTTTTACATTTAACTTTTACATTATTTTATAAAATGTTTTATATTTTAAATGCTTTTTATAGATTAAAATACAACCAAATTTATAATTTATTGTTGATTCACATTCAGTTACGTCTGAAATTGGTTGTTTGTTGTGTTTTAAAAATTATAATTTTCAAAGATGTAGTAAATAATAGATTTAGTTAAATTATTATAACTGTGGTTACAATTACTGATAATTGTATTCGTCATACAATGATGCATTTTAAGATGCATTAAAAAGGCATAATTAATGCATTACATAAATATTTCATATTTGCATGTTTAAAAGGTTAATTATTTTGATTGGGCAACAACAGCACACAAATAACTAAAGAATATGTTTTTTTTTTCTTCTGTCCTTTGATAAGCATTGTTCTGGGCTGCATTTCCCAAAAGCATTGATGCTTTCTTATGATACTTTTGTGAAATGCAGCACTGTTTGAATGCACTGTCAGCAGTGAGTAAGCGCTCTCTGTGATTGATTGGTTCTGTCTTGCAACATTTTCAGATGAGCAGGAAAATAGTTCGATCCTACACAGTTACTCACTAAAACAGATTACTCGTCCAATGCGATGCATATTCCATGCATTAATAATCAAATAAACAAAATAACTTTTGATACTCATTAATATCGATATATTGATACTTCAGGATTGATCTGCCTATCCCTAGCACAAATGCACATTGTTATTCCATTCCTGCCTGGTTTGTTTGGTGCACAGCCATTTAGAAATTAGTAGATTAACGTGGGTGGATTTGCACTTGAAAAAATGACAGCTTTCTGCGGTTGAAACAACATACCTTCTGATGTTAGTCAGGTTTATTTGGTGCTGTAACTAGTAATAAAGAAGAAAAGACAAGATGATTGGTCGACTACACGACTGTATTTATTATTAAAATTTCTTTAAAAATGACAAAATTTGAAAGCAGAGCATTTGTTTCATACTAGAAGTTACTTGCTGCTACATAAATCATCTATTAATGATAATGTCATATGGATTTGAGTTAGTTTTCACTGTTTCTCTCTCACTTTCTGTGCGTGTGCTAAACTCATGAATATTTAATGAGGCAATGCTGTTTAATTTATGATTGGTTACATTCTAGCACTGCATTGTTTCATACTGCTATTCTGGAGCTGAGCTTTATAACTCTTCATAACTGATTAAAAGCAGTACGAAGCACCTTTCAAACTCCTGAAACATTCACACTTAACCTGTGATTAGTCATAAGGTAAAAGCATTTTGTAGCTTTGGATTTGTGTCGTTCTGAATTTGGGCTGTAGTTCTAGTATTATATGAATAATTTCTCGATTATTTGTGAATTAAGCCGAGTCATTCTCGTATGAAGAAAAGTTTCCCTCTTTCTCTCTTTCATCTGCTCCATTACTTCATTATTCAGTTCATTACACACTTGAGCCGTTTGATTTTTCTGCACTGGCCTCTTCTGCTGATGACACTCAAGGTTCACTGGACACACACACACACACACACACACACACACACACTATATTAAATCTGAGCTTTGTACTTCACAGTAATTTATAAAACATACGGTATGTGGGTAAAACCTTGCTGCTTTTTTAGATAATTTAAAATGATGTGAGTTCATTTGTAAAGAGGTTAAAATTATGGATAATAATTATGAATATATATATATATATATATATATATATATAAAATAGTTTTTATTAGAATAGTATTTTTTATATAAAACAAGTAAATTATATATAAAAAAATGTATATAAAACAATTCAATTTGTCAAAATTTTCTTCTTTTTAGGTCATCTGTAAGGTGTAATATAATTAAGGAAATTAAAATATGGATTATAATACATTGTTTATTAATATTATTAATAATAATAATAACAGTAACAACAATAATAATAGTAGTATTAATGATTATTATTATTCTTACCTTTACACTTGTTTATTTTTTAAAGTTTTTTTTTAAATCACACATAATATTGAATATTTGAAAACTTTCTTTTTAGGTTGTTTTTAATATTCTAATATTCTAATAGTCTAATATTGTTCAGAAAATGTAACATTTTGGATTATAATTATGAATATGTAATAAGAAAATAATAATATTTATTATTATTATTATTATTACTACCACCATATATCTTATAATTATTTTATATAATTATATTATTATTATTATTATATAATATAAATAATATAAATATATTTTTTTAATTAAATATAATTATATGATGATTTATTATATATTATTATATAATTCAATAAAAATAGTAATAATAATAAAAATAGCAATAATAAAAATAAATAAATGTTTCTATATTTATACTGTATATTAATTTAACATATCTATTTTTTTTATCATTTATATGTTGTATGTTACTTGTATATTATTATTATTATTTTAAATGCTGGAAACCTTGGCTAGCCACTTGTAGACCGAAATATTAGAAACAAACAAAATAAAAAACTTTTGACACTTGCTCATTCAGTTATCACATGCACATTGTCGTGTTCACGCTTGTTTAAAAAGTGTGTTCTTGTTGTGCTCCAGTTGTTTTGTACATTTGTTAAGCATCCAGCACTGTGAGATCAGTCTATTATCTGTCCAGATGTATTTCTGTTGTTCCCATAAGCCTTTTGATTTTATAAAGTGCTTGTGTCTGTCCAAACGTGCGTCTGTAACAGATGTCCCATCTACTGATCTCTCTTATGCAACACGCAAATACATTTGAAAGATTACAGGATAAGAGGTTAATTGCATTATTCTGACATGATGGCAAGCAATATCCATCCAACTCCACTTCAGTGGTTGAACTTTAGTGTGTATCTCATCTGACATGAATGATGCTTCAAATCAACCAGGTTTTAAGACTTTTGATTTCTAATTTCTTGTTTTCACCAGCAACAACAAAAAAAACAACCTTTTATCTCACAGTTCTGACATTTTCCTATATAAAGTCAGAATTGTGAGAGATAAATGCAGAATTGTGATATAAAATCACATTTCTTTGAAAAGTCTTATTTCCTCTCATTCAGTGGTTTGGGAAAAAAATTAAGTGTTTGTGAGATAAAATGTTGCAGTTACCTTATTTATTTTTTGTTCTGTGATAGAAACACAAAATATGTTCCCAGATACCCAGAATTCAGAGAGTTGTGAGACACCATGTAGTATTATGTTATATAAACACACAATTGCGAGGTATTAACTATTACAGATATGCGACATATAAGTGTAGAATTGCGAGATATAAATACAGAATTGCAAGAAAAAAACTGAATAGTGAGATATTAACTCAGAATTGCCATATGTAAAAGCAGAACCGCAAGAAATAAACAGATTATATATCAACTCTCAGTTGCAAAATAAAATCTTTGAACTGTGATATATAAATGCAGAATTGCCAGATACAAACTCAGAGCTGCAAGAAATAATGCAGAATTGCGGGATATAAACTCAGAATTGAGATATAGACTCATAATGTCTGAATTGTGAGTTGCAGTTACCATTATTTCCTATTCTGTGAGGGAAACAGGCTTCCATAGAAATCAGACTTAGGACTTTCACTTGCAAGGCCACTGAAACCACTAATAATCATGCTATTGGTCATCCGTCCGTTCATATCTAATGATTTGTGTATGTACATGTTCCTCTTTACTGATAATCTTGACATCTTTGGCTCTGGTGTACTACAGTGAAGGACACTTATCTTCACATTACTGGAAACTGAAGCGATCTTCCCTGCATACTCAGACGGGAGATTCATGCTTCGCTAATGGCCTGCGATGATCGGAAGCTGGAGAAATGCGACGAGCCGAAACATCGCAGCCAAACGTCCGTTTAACCACGACACAATGGAGCAGTGAGTCTCCACACTGAGCTATTGTGAGAGAATTCATGATGAGCACAGATGAGTGTGTGTCTCAGGAGAACATGACGTGTTGACTCTCTCTCACACATGACTGACAGTCTCATGAAGTAATGTGCGGAAACACAAAACTAAATCAGCTCTGGTCCACTTCACATACTGCAACGACTGCACATATCTGCAGTGTTCAACTATTCTTGTTGTATAAAATATGTATGCTGTGCACATTGTACAAATTTGTGCATTGCATGCTACTATATCCCACAATGCAATTTGTTTACTTTATCATCCAAATCCAGTGTAAAGAATGAACCTGTAGTATTAGTATACTACATCTTTTTCTTGAATTACTACAGCATGACAGCATTTTAGTGCTGTGTAAAAAAAATTAAATTAAATTAAATTAGGGGAGCAAAGTCATATTTTAAGAATAAAGTCAAATTTAGGAAAAAAGTTGTAGCATTGAAAGATTAAATCCTGTTTTTATTGTATTTCTATGACTTTATACTCGTATTGCTATGACTTAGTTCTGGTCATTTATAAAGTTACTACTTTATTTTCGTAATTTTCTTCATTCTCAAAACATTAGACAAATAAATATAGGCTTTATTCTCTTTATTAATTTTTTAAATGCTGTCGAAACTCTTTGATCATATACTAAAAAATGTGTTTACATTAAATTAGATAACACTTTCTGAATTAAATTTAGCATCATTTCTACACATACACTTACTATTTTAAAGAAATTGTGTATATTGTGCAGTGTTAACTAATACTACATACTGTAAAAAATGTGAAAATGTAAATGTTATGTCCCATAAACTGTGAAGAACAAAGTAGATATATACAAAACATACAGTAAATATATAAATAAATTAATATGTTTTATTTTTATTCAGAATGTGCATGTTAAATTGATCAAAAGTGACAGTAAAGACATTTATAATGTTACAAAAAGATTTACATTTCAAATAAATGCAGTAATGATACTGAACATGCAGCTTTGATCACAAGAAATAAATGAGATTTTAAAATATATAAAAATAGGAAACGGCTATTTTTTCACAATATTACTGTCTTTATTGTATTTTTGATCAAATACTTGCATCCTTGGTTGTCGGAAGAGGCTCAGGGATGATCAGAAGTAGTTTATATGCATTATATACTGCAGAAAGAGTAAGAATAATATTGTAAGATGCTATTTTAAGCACCTGTTCAGTACCATTTACATACTATTTGTAAGAAGTGTGGCAGTAAACAACCATTTCTCTTTTGTACCCCAACGAAACACAGCTAAACTGCTGCTTTTATTTGCTTGCTATAAATGGTAAATGTTGACAGGTTCTAGAGAACTTGGTGTCTTTTTTTTTTATTACGCAATGCCTTGTTATGTAAAGCTGTACTGTTTCTGTTCTATCATGTTTTCTTGCTGTGCATCTGTCTGGGTTTCACTGTGATTATTGTTACTCTAATTACGAGTTTAATCACATTAACATAATCACAGTATTCAGTTAACATGAGCTCTGGTTTAACAGCACTGCTTTAATCACATTATAAAGGCGCATGTAAATCGTCAGTGTGAAATCAGACAGATTGATCATGTCTGATGAAGCTCTAATCATTGCATCCCTTCGCCAGCCTTGTTCATGTTTTCAGACAAGAAATATTGATATGTTCCCTGCTAAACTAAGAGCACATGTGATGAGTGGCCGCTTAATGAATCCGCTGCCTGAAATGGAGCATAAAAGTCACCTTCACCTGTCCAGGAGTTTAATCTATATGCTGCTATTCTTAGAGCTGGCTGAGGAGAGACAGTGTTGACTCATGGTGAAGGACAGGCTGCTTTTGCATGTTCTGGCATTTCTAATGACGTCCTGCTGCACAGGGGTTATCTGAGGCCTTGAAGTCAGCTATGGTTGGAATAGCATAGCATAGCTGTCATAGTACTTTTTGCATTATGTATGGTGTGCACAGTAGGTGAATGTTCTGTATGGAATACTGGAATTACTGTACATGCAATATTTTCTAGAATGTGCTGAACACCATTAGAGCAAACGGTGAAAAATACTGTGTTCGAAATTGATTCTGAATAATTTGATTTGGATGGAAACTTCGGATTGTGAATCATTTGAGTCAGTTCGGGAGTGCAGAGCGTGATTCATATGAGTCAGTTTGGGAGTTCGGAGCGGGTCGACGGATCATTCGAGTCAGTTCTGGAGTTCAAAGCGGGTTCGCAAATAATTTGAGCCAGTTTGGAGTTCGCAGGGGGATCGCGGATCATTTGAATGAGTTCAAGAGTTCGGAGCGGGGTCGGGAATCATTGAGTCAGTTCGGGGGTTTGTAGCGAGTTCGCGAATCATTTTAGTCAGTTTGGGAGTTCGGAGCGGGATTGCGAATCATTTAGTCAGTTTGGCAGTTCGGAGCGTGAATCATTTGAGTCAGTTCGGGAGTTCGTAGCGAGTTCGCGAATCATTTGAGTCAGTTTGGGAGTTCGGAGCGGGATCACGAATAATTGAGTCAGTTTGGCAGTTCGGAGCGTGAATCATTTGAGTCAGTTCGGGAGTTCGGAGCGTGAATCATTTTAATCAGTTCGGGAGTTCGGAGCGGATTCGCGAATCATTTGAGTCTGTGCGGCAGCTCGGAGCGGGATCGCGAATCATTTGAATCAGTCCGGGAGTTCAAAGCGGGTTCGCGGATCATTTGAATCAGTTCGAGAGTTCAAAGCGGGTTCGCGGATCATTTGAATCAGTCCGAGAGTTCAGAGCATGAGCATTGGGTAAATGGTAATTCACCCAAAAATTTAAATTCTGTCATCATTTTATTTTATTTTTTTTAATATCTTCTTGGAACGATTTGTACAACTTGTGTCTTATGCAAAATAAATAAAGGTGACTTGACTACACTGGGCACTGTAATTTTAAGTGTTGCTTTTACTTACAGGTTGAATGTCAATGAAGGACCGCTTCATTTCCGTGTATGATGTGCACACCATTTTTTCATTAGTGTGGTATGGTGCAGATGGCATGAAGGGTTTTAAATACAATTTCTGCATGAAGGCCTTTAAATGACAAAAGTAGAGAGAAAGCACAGTTAAAACATTTTTTTTTAATTCTAATGATTTCGTCAAACTTTCACATTTCATCAGACATTTTTATTAACTTTAAGTAATACTTGTCTAAAAGGTTTGCAGCTAATCTTTTAATGTATTAATGATGGCGAACAAACAGGAACAGCATTCATTTACAATCGATTCTCTGGGGGAAACAAACGGACTAAAGGGAATAAAAACTTTTTTTAATGTATTAAAAAATTATTAACGTATAAGACACATTAATTAATGTTATAACAGTTATATACATCATACGATTATATTAATAGTTACTTACCCTCAGGGCCGTATGGGGTTTGCGGGGACCCGGTGAAGGTTGTACCACTGGTTGAATTTGAATTTGAATTGTTTAATTTGTATGTTCATTCATTTTTATTTATTTGTGCTATTTAAACAAAGTTAAAAAAAAATTTCAAATTTGGTCAAGTGTCCAGGTACAGAAACCAAATAATTAAATGTAAAATAGCACTGGATTGTCTTCAATGTAAAATGAAATATATACTATAAAACCAAAATGTATTCAGACCTTCAACATTTCTCACATTATTACAGTTTTATTTGCTATTGTTTCTAAAATGGATATTAAATATGACAAGAACTTAGAGTTAAACTGTGTCAGAACAAATTTGTCTTGATAATGCCATAACTTTGATAGGAATGCATTTTTATCAATTTCACTAGTAGTTCACTGTATGAAGATTATTTGGGTATAATATGTCACAGTTCACTAAATTTTGCTATAGCCTACTCACTTACATAAATGTATCATAGTGTCCTGTACCTACTAGTAAAATATATATATAAAACATTATATCTGGTGTCTGAATAATTTAGGGTTTGACTGTGCATAAATTGTTGTTAAAACTACAAAGTAATTCAGTCAAGAGCAGTGAGTGATTTCCATTTTCATTATCTTGGCTTAACATTACAGCAGATAGAAGCTAAATTAGGTCACTTTAAGAGACGATCAACGCAACTGTTTACTTTGACTTAAGAAATAACTGACAGTTTTTTCGAGCCTAATTTCCAAGGCGGGTATTTTGACATATTTTGTATGTATTTGTTGGCACAAGAGCAGAAAGAAGCAAATTCGATGTTCAAGTGTTTTGAGACGCCTCTCTCTGCGTGAGCCCAGAACTCCTGAACAGCGCGGTACTGAATTGGGCTCTTTCACATCTATTTGTTTGTTCAAACTGCGATTGGTATGTGTTCGTTCAGGTGCAGGAAGGACTTCGAGGAGAACTTCGCAGAAGAGAGCTTGGTTCAGTGTCGTTGTTCATGATACGCGGCTCTCTATTTCTCTCGTGCGAAACACAAAACACAGCGAGCGAGTAACCAGCTACTCTGTTTAGCTTTTCCGCATCTTGTGTTTGGATGCTTTAATGTTTAAATCGACAAGCGGTACGGCTTAAAAACATGTGAAAAAGATAAGCTTTTGTGACGGCACGCAGCAGTGGTCCATCAACTGTCCTGAGCATCTTTTTAGGCTGGCCTCAGCCAATCGGTTGAGATCGTTGCAAATGATCGTTATAAATAAAAAAATGTATCAGAAGTGAGTTCATGTAGCCATTTACTTTTTTTCTGACCACAATGACAGAGACTTTGTTTTGTTTTAAGCAAAAGCTAACTTAGTATTATTACTATTATTTTTAATTTTGCTTCTCAAGTAAATGTATCTTGATTTGAGAATAAATATTTCTAAAGGAATAGGAATTTTTAGCAGAATCCACTGTAAGTTGCGTTGGATAAAATGCATGACTGTAAATGTCTGTTTGTGTCTTTTACAGCCATTCGTGAATTTCCAGATGACATTTTCACCAATGATGAGAGGAAGAGCGGTGCTGTAATGCTACATATTATAGCGGTAAGAAACTCCATTTATCTCTCTCTCTCTCTTTCCTTAGGTTAGCAAAGAACATTTAGAAAATTGCATCCTGCAAAATTGTGGGAAATTTTATCTGGGTTATTTTTGCACAGAAGTTTTGTAAAGGTATAAAAGAGTGAATTTGGTCACCACAATGATGTGGATTCACTCCTGCTTCCTGCTGTGATTTAATAGCGTGCGTCTCTGCTGTTTTCAGTGTGGGTTAATCCACTGCTAATATGACAAGATTTAACTCCACCAGCCATGAGCAGCACAATTAAAATCTGCCTGTGGTTATGTAAAGCAGCCGCTCTAATGCTCTAATGTTTGCATCACGCACAGCTCAGGTCTGAATTATGCATTCACACAAACAATCATGATGTGTCCCGTGTGTGGGATTTCTGTCCTTTGGTGCCCCCTGTGGCTAGAAATGGAATGATGAACTATGATTTAAGCTGTTTGTTACTGTAAAGTTATTGCTCATGAAGGGGATTGATGCTTTTTATGATTAAACAGTCTGTAAAATGCCTAAGCAGAACCTACAAATCATCTGATAAATGCTAGTGAGTTTTATTGGCACATTTGATGTTTATATGTTGATTATTTTGGCTGTCTTAAAGCATGACACCACACGCAAAACCACATTTTTTTTCATGCAATGGGCATTTTTTAAATATGGGGTCATTTTGCTTCTATCACTTGTATTTCTTCAGATTATTTGAAAGAAAATATCCAAAATACACATCACATTATCAGTTTGCATCTTTATTTCAGTTTATTATACATATTTTTCAATGCTGTTTTCTCAAAATGAGTCCACTTCAGCAGCACTTAGGTACACCAAACATTCAGTTTTTTTCCTGTCTATACTTTAAAGTTTGGCAATGTTTTATTTGTACTGCTAAAAATTATTTTCTTAGTACTTTTCTTAGTGTTTTCAAAACATTCTTGACTCGAGATACATTTACTTGGAAAGCAAAATGACTTAAGATATTAAGTCTTGTTTTCTGAAAAATGTATAAAAATTGTTTGTGTGTTTTTTTGCTTAAAACAAGAAAAAATATCTGCTAATGGGGTTAGAAAAATAAACTTAATCTTAATTTTGGATGGTGCGCAGCCCGTGGCTGTCCTGTAGGCAAGCACCAGTGTCTTGAACTTGATGCCAGTGCAGAGAGATGAGAAGCTGTTGCAAGATTCCTGCCTGAACTCAATGGTATTATCGTTGATGAGCCAAGTTGGTTGGTAAACTGGTGCTGTACTGATGAGGTAGCTGCGAAGATGAGAAGCTCTGTCTTTGCCAGATTGAGCTGCAGGTGCAAGGTCACTTGGTTGAAATGAGAGGTAGATCTGCAGGTAATCAGTATCGCAAAGGTAGGAAAAACCACGTGCCTGAATCATGGGTCCCAGTGATGCAGTGTATATAGAGAAGAGGAGGGGTCCAAGAACTGATCCCTGAGGAACCTCACGGACCAGTTGATGTGATTTGGATACCTGTCCTCCTCAGGTTGCCCTGAAGGAAATACCTGTGAGGTAAGAGTCAAACCAGTGGAGTCCAGTTCCGTTGATGCCCAGCGATGAGAGGATGGACAGAAGGATTTGATGATTAACAGTGTCGAATGGAGCAGATAGATCTAGCAGAAGATTTGGACTCCGCTCTGGCATTCTGTAGTGCTTCAATTTTAAGTTATTATGGTTCTCAAATAAATGCGTCTTGATTCAAGAATATTTCGTTATTTGTAATGGAAAACAAGGCAAAAATACTAAGTAAGATTTTGTATTTTGTAGCGTGTCTGATTTATGATTAACGTTTTATTAATAAATATTTGGTGAAGTTTTTTTTGCTATTGACTATATTCTCATTTATGGAGTCATAAAAAGAGAGATAAAAAATCCTCTCTGTAAAAACTTTAAATGAAACAAGAATTGTGAGTCATAAAGTCACAATTGTGAGATAAAATAACACAATTCTGACTTCTTTCCTTGAAATTCAGATTTTTTTTCTCAGAACTGAGATATATAAACTCGCAATTGCGAGTTAAATTCAAATTTTGAAGACTAAGTTCTCAGAATTGCAAGTTTATATCTCACAATTATGACTTTCTAACTTGTAATTGTGAGTTTATATCATGCAAGTCTGAGAAAAAATGTCAAAATTGTGAGATAAAAAGTCGCAAATTCCTTTTTTATTTTTTTATTCAGTGGCGGAAACTGGCTTCCATACTTTTCACCTTTAGTGACTTCACAAATACTTTTCTTGCTTATGCTTGGTCAAAAATTATCTATTATTGTCCAATTTAATTCCTGATATTGAAGAAAAAAAAATCATATTACATTTATATTATTGTCATGGGTTATGTTCAGTAGCAAGGCAAAGGAGACAGAAGGTAAAATCCAAAACGCTCAGTTTAATAATGGACTCCAAACTCAGGCAGATAAGAAAGGGAAAACTCAACTTAATATAACGGTGGACGAACAATGAGTGACAGAAAGGGAGCAACTTAAATACAAAGACAGATCAGGATAATTAACTAAACACAGGTGATTCGAGGTAAACTAATGAGGTTAAACGAGATCAGGAACATAACCAAATAAGGGCACACAGGAACTAAAAAAAAACAGAAGACAGGAAAAACACAGAAACAAGGTGTCTATAACAACTAAACGGGTGACAAAATGTATATATATATATATATATATGTATATGTATATATATATATATATATATATATATATATATATATATATATAAACGTTATATATTATATACATTTATTTTTGACAGTTATGTAGATTTTGTTGGAGATTTCAGTCTATTATTTATTTCCCATTTGTCAGTAATTGGAGGCCATCGCATATAGTATAGACATCTTAAAGGTCAATTATACAGTATTTTTTACGGTAAATTTTTACAGAGAGGAATAAGGGTGGAAGAACGAAACTACAGCTGTTTTATGTGCAAATCACTCAAAAAACGTGAGGTATGTTATGTTATGCAATGTTATGATGCTGCCATCATCCTCATCACTGAAGGTCATCATAATGTTTGCTTGCGTTTGCTTTGGTTTCAAATTGAGAATAAACAGGAGCATGTATTGGAATGGCGGCTCATTAAGCTAGTTGAAGAAAGGCTTTGCAGTGAATGCAGTTGTGAATTCCAGTCAGGCCTGGAGAGCAAGGGTACATTATGCATGCAGAGGAGGAAACGGGTTCAGTGGAGGAGAGACAGCATTCTGGAGCTGACAGCCATGATAAACGGCAGGTGAATGCAACCAGCGGGCTTCTGGAAGCTTTCATTTCTCAGGGGTTTTAGAGGTTTTTCACATGTGCTTTTCCTGAAAGTATTTGTTTTAGGAGACGTGAATAGAGACACACTGGGTCAGTATATTGTGTAAGGTCAGAAACATACTGTGAATGCATAGTTCATGCATTGTTTTAGGCTTGCAATCCTGTTGCACATCATTCCATTTTTGTGGTGGAAACGAACCTCAATACGGGGGCTAAGAGTTTCCTTCAAATGTGTTATTTGTTATTTTTAAAGGGATTCATTACTAATAGGGTAGTTATTTGCTGTCATTAATTACTCTCCCTGAATGAAGTGGTTGTTTTTGATTTCTTTTGTTTTGTATTTTTGTGATTTTTGTTTAGTACAAGAGTAGCACAACGCAAATGTGTGCATTTAAAAATAAAAATGAAAAACAAAAACTAATAGAAATTACAAAAACACAACATTACTAAAACTTTAAACAAAATAAAAAACATAAAATATAAAATTTTTAAAATATAAAAATAAAATCTAATTAAAAATACTATTATAGTATATATCAGCGATACTAAAATAACAATTATATACACTTAATTTAAGTGTTTATATACTAAATAAATACTTAAATAAAATGTGTTATTTGTATACTTTTATAGTTTTTAATAATATTTTGAATTAGCTTTTATTTTTACATTTTATTTTAGATTTTAATTTTAGTTTTAGCAATTTTTTATGTTTTTAATTTAAATTCTTGTTTCTATTTATATTCAATTTATTTTGTTTCTCAGTTTTAGTTCTAGTCCTTTAGTTCTTAAACTTATTTCAGTTAGTTACCAAGGCAAAATATTTAATTTTTTTTTACATTACGCTAAAATGTTTCAACGTTTAAAGCTTTAACATTCAGTATTTCCACATTTTTTAAGTTTGAGTTTTCCATGCAATTTTAATGTTATTATGCACATACTTGAGAAAAGTCTGTTTTGAGCATAAAACTACAGAGCTAAAAATGAATGTGAATCGTATAACTTTAATCATTGTGTCCAGGAGTATTTGATGAGAAATGTTTGAGTTCATAATGAAACCTCTGACTCTCGATTGCAGACTATGGTATATTAGCAACTCTGAGCTCAGTTCACATCCAAGCAGCAAGAGATTAAATTAAAAATCTCCATGAGGTATTTAGGAGAAATAATTAAGATATTAATGAGCTGGAATTGACAGTGTTCTCTCATCTTCTTACAGGCTCTCTACATGTTCCTCGCTCTGGCAATCGTGTGTGATGACTACTTTGTGATGTCTCTTGAGAAAATCTGTGAGGTAGGATTGTTTAAAGTGAATTCCCAGTTGATCCGAGTAATACCGCGGTACAATGAGAGCAGCAGCAGAATCTGCGCTGTTCTTCCTCTGACCCACTTTGAGGCTTTCAGAAGCTCATAAAACATACTGCTCCAGATTTGGGCGGTGTTGGTGCCAAAGGCTTTGTTGGATGTGAATCGTCTGCGGTTATTGTGTTGTGCAGAAGCTGAATCTGAGCGAGGATGTGGCTGGCGCCACGTTCATGGCGGCGGGGAGCTCAGCGCCCGAACTCTTCGCTTCTGTTATAGGTAAAATCACATAATCATTGTTCCTGGTGTTTTGTGCAGCGCTCTTGCTTACTGAGTCTGTTTTCAGGTGTCTTCATCACTCACGGTGATGTTGGAGTTGGAACAATCGTCGGTTCAGCCGTCTTCAATATTCTCTGCATCATTGGAGTTTGTGGGATCTTTGCTGGACAGGTGTGTTTGCGCATCTTCTCCAACAGCATGGACAGTTCACTCAAAAATTACAATTTGCTGTTAATTTACTCACCCTCAGGCTATCACAGATGTAAGGGACAGTAAAGCAGTTTTTAGCAGAAACCTTGTGCAAAAAAAAAAAGCATATCAGGTCACACAAATTGAATACACATGGATACTTACGATATCTAGAGGTCTTATGAAGAGAAACAATCAGCCTGTGCAAGAAACCGAACATTAATTCCAACATTATAACCTGTAATTCAGAGCCTCAAGCAAACAGTCCGGAGTGATTTCCAGTTCACAATTCAATCATGAACTAGTTGAATCGGTTTACCAAATCAGACTGAACCATCTGAAACAGTTCGTGGCTCAAGCATCACAGATCTACAAGTTTCTCACAGTCGCTCCTGCTCAAAAACATATTCCACATATATTGCTGTATGGCATAATTACATAAATGAACTGGTTCATTAAACAAGTTAATTGAAACAAACTGTCCAAAAGTAATCAGACTTAACAGTATTGTATTGATGCATCTATAGAATTTTTTTTTAGATAATGGTGCATTTAAGAAGCCAGCGCCAAAACTCTGATAAGAAGAATCTGGAATGAGACATCAAGAACTTAAATTCCAAAGAAGCTCAAAAAACTTTGAGAAAAAAGGTTCTTTACTGGCATTGATCGTTCCATGAAGAGTTTTTAACATCTGTGGGAACTTTCCAATCCATAAAATGTTCTTTATAGTGGAAAAAGATTATTAAATATTTTTTTTTCAAGAAATGTTTGCTGAAAGGTTCTTTGTTGAACCACAGTGGTTCTTCTACGCTTAAGTGCTTTTTGATAAGATGTTGCTCTTTTCTGAACGTGCTTCAAAGCTATTGAAGAATCTGGATTTTTAGAAAGTAAATATTTAAGAAAATATGTGATCAATGCATTTGCCAAAATGTGCAGCATGGAACAATGAATCCCACTCAACTTGCCCTTCCATTTCCAATGTGATTTTTTTTGTTTGTTAAATATTAATAACACTTTTCAAGTTTTCTTTGTTTGTAAATCGTAGGTGGTACAGTGAGCATTATGTGAATGTATTTAACAGTAGTCTGTGTTGATGTGTGCAGGTGGTCGTACTCACCTGGTGGCCAGTTTTCCGTGATTCTTTCTTCTACATATTGTCTGTAATTGCTCTAATTGTGGTGAGTCTCAAATAAAACGTATAAACATTGCAACAGCATCCTGTAATGCAGAGATGATGAAAAACTAATAATTAATAAAATCATAAAAATGTTAAATAATAATGAAGTGATAATAAAGATAAATACACATTTGTTTTATCATGTGACCATTAACTGAGGGTTTATTTAAAAAAACTTTCGGAATAATATGGGATACATATATAGATTTTATTTTTATTTTTATGCTGAATATTAACATTTCTTTAGCTTAACTTTTCTTCTCTACTGGAACTAGAGTGTAACTGCACTGGTTATCTCTTTGTTTGTCTTCTTGTCACCTGACATCAGTTCATCTACGATGAAAAGATTGTGTGGTGAGCCTCTTTTAGTTTTTTCACTCTTGTCTGATTTCTGTAATCCTCCGTCTGACGTCTGGTTTTGATCGTGTGTTTCAGGTGGGAAAGTCTGGTTCTGGTGGTCATGTATGCTGTATACATCCTTATCATGAAGTGAGTGTATATATACACACGCTTGCTAAATAGAATAAAGTTCAAAATATTGTGATTTTTGTTCAGAAGTACACATTAAGTTGGTCAAAAGTGACAGAAAATACATTTATGATGTTGCAAAAAAATTCAAATTTCTGATGCATGCTGTTCTTTTGAAGTTTCAATTCATCTGTGCATCCTGAAAAATACAATGCATCACAGTTTACACTAAAATATGAAGTCGATTTCAACATTGATGATAATCGGAAATGTTTCTTGAGCAGCATGTTAGAATGATTTCTGAAGGATGATGCGACACTGGAGACTGGAGTAAAAATCAGCTTTGATCACAAGAATAAATTGCTTTTTATAATATATTCAAATAGAAAAGTGTTATTTGAAATTGTAATAATATTTCACAATATTACTGTCTTTACTGTGCTTTTGATCAAATCAATGCAGCTTGATGAGCAGAAGAGACTAATTTGTCTGGAAGAAAATTGTGATTCTGTTTTTGTTTGTATTAGATTTAATGCAAGCCTGCAGAAGTTCTTCTCAAGGCGGAGCGACAAGAATGTTGCTAATGGAAATGCAGCGTCCGGCAGTGAACTGGAGGACGGTAAAGAGCTTTTAGACTGTAACTGGGACGATCCGTCCATACCGCTGTTGGGTCCAGGTAAGACTAAACAGACAGGCTTTCAAACAAATCATGCTCCATAATTCAACACTCATGTCAACCTCAGTAAAAACCATGAGATACAAGTTTACTTGAAATCTAATGTGTTTCAAATGTAAAATATTGTATAGTATGTTTTAAATACAGCCAGTTATGCTCCAAAGTTATGCTCTTTTTCTAGGGTGTCTTTATGTATATGTCTATAATATGAGAATTATAATTCATGCATACTGTGACTAAAATTATGTTTTCAGTTACTAAATTACATTATTTTGTAGATATATTACACAAAATTATTATTATTATTATTATATAATTAATAAGCTCATGGAAAAATGAATAAGGACAAGTTTACAACAAGGTTTATTAGTTAATGTTAATTAATGCATTTACTAATATTAACTAACAATTCATTCATTTTTTTAACTGTTCAGTGTTAGTTCAGGTCCATTAATTTTAATGATGAATTAGTAAATGTTGAAATTAATATGAACTGAGATTAATAAATGCTAGTATATTTCACTTTCAGTTCATGTTAACTAATGTTCACTAATGGAACCATATTGATAAGAGTTATCAACAAATGTAACAGATTTTTTTATTATTATATAAAGTGGTGCACATAATTTTTGGTCCTCACACTGCATATAGCATGACCCATTAAATGCAACTATAAAACATGAATTAATAATAAAATAAATAAATAAATAAATAAATAAATAAAAGCGTTTTCATCATATTCAAACATAAATTCAGCCGGCTTTTATTTTGGCGGGTTACCGGCAAGTAAGTATACGCGCTTCCGGATTTAGCGCTACTGCTGATTAATGAATGAGCATCAGTGGATGAATGTCACAGTTTTGTATTGTGCTTTGAAACGGCAGGCATAGCCTAGATTTATGCTTTCAGGTTGAAAATAAAACGTATATAGTACAGTTTGTGATCTAAAATGGTAATTGTGCATTAACAGCTGTCAACCATGTCGGTATGCAAATGCGCTGTCAGAACATATTTATATTATGCATTTTTTATTTTGGTCGCGCATGCGGACCTGCGGACCACTTATGTGCAGCCCTGATTATATATATATATATATATATATATATATATATATATATATATATATATATATATATATATATATATATATATATATATATATATATATATATATATAAATAGTTACTTGAATAATGTATTAAATTACTATATATATAAAACATCCCAAATAAAATGATATATTATAGAATATATACATATTACATTATAATATACATGAAGAAGCTCATAATAAACTAATAAAATCCTTATCACAAAGAGGAAATTATTTTTCAAAAATTTGGCATATTCTTTTATATTGGCATTTTTACCAGTAAGATTCTTATTCTAAAAAAAAAAACTGATAATTTTTACCTTTTTTCTCAAGGTTAGTTCAGGTTTTTAAATAGCTACTAAGACCTCCAGAAAATGTCAATGTATAAAAGCAGCATGGAAACAAAGAAGGCATTTCTTCGAGTTTGGTGCGTTCGTTTTAAACTAAAGATATATTTCTTGGAAGTCTTGGTCTTATTTTTTGCACATGCTCTGAACAGCATGACTTGGGTTTTGTCCAATTATGTTTTATCTTTGTGAGAGAAATTCGGTGTTAAAGCAGATCCAGTGTGTGTTTTCCAGCTCTTGAGATCTCAGCACTTTTGCTTCTCGCTGTGATTGAGAGGTACAATCACTGCCTCCTCCATCACTTCTGTCTCTTTCCTCTTTTCACCAGAGTTTGTCTCTTTCCTCATTCCTCATCTGCCTGTTTCTGGCCTTCACGTTTAACTCTGCCTGCCTGTTTAGTCTTACTAAACCTTTCTGTGTTTACCGCACGCTCTTTCTCTGATGCTTCTCTGAAAATATAGCTAATAATTTGAGATGGAGTAAATGTCTCATGTAAGTGCTTAAAAACATGTTGTTTTTGCATAGCAAGACAGAAATCTTGTTGTGTGTTGTTTTATGGATATGTATTTTGTCTTTCTGAAGTCAAGTCCAGTAAGGTTTACAGTCGAGGTTCAGTGGTAATGGTTGATGAAATCATCAACGCTAGTCCTCCACACTACCGTTTCCCTGAAGCCGGGCTCCGTGTGATGGTCACAAACCACTTCGGACCCAAGACTCGTCTGCGCATGGCCAGCCGTCTCATTATAACGGAGGTACACTAGCTCTGATACAGCTAAATAATAATAATACAGAAAAAAAATTAAAACGAGTTTTCTGAGTGAATATATTGTAAACTGTAATGTATTTCTGTGATGCACGGCTGTATTTTCAGCATCATTACTCTTCTCTTCAGTGTCACATGATCTTCAGAAATCATCCTGATATGATGATTTGCTGTTCAAAAAAATGTTTCTGATTATTATACATTTTAAAAACTGCTTAAAATTTTCCTGGAACGATGACAAGGTTTTTTTAAAAAATTGATTTATTATTTTATTTATTTATTTATTTTATTTTATTTTATTTGAGTTATTATATTTGAATATATATATATATATATACATATACATATATATCATAAATGTCTTTACTGTCACTTTTAATTAACTTAATGGGTCTTTAAAATATTAAAATATAAATAATTATTTTTTAATCTTACTGAGCCCAAACTTTTGAACGATACTTCAAATTCAAATTAATAAATAATTTAATAAGACTGTTGAATTAAATTTTCATCAAAATAAACATTTATTTTTCAAATTGTACATTATTACTGTATGTTGTGATGCCTAAATTATCATTATTATTATTTTTTTCATTTTATTTATTTTCTTTTTTTTTACAAAGTAGTGCAGAACAATGTATACCAGCAATTTATCATCAGCTCATCAGCCAGACTTTTAATGTTGATGCATTTGTAGAGCAGTGTTTGTTTGTGTGTAGCGTCAGAGGTTGGTCCAGTCGGCTAACGGTGTGGAGACTGCTGTGGTGGACGGCAAGCCAGACATCGAGAATGGAAACGTGCCAGAAGACAAAACCGCTGAAGAGAAAGAGAGTGAGCTCACCTCGCCGTTCACAATACCAGGTGAGGAACCTTATAAAGTCATTAGTCTTTTAAAAACCGCTTGTAATTCTTATTATGCTATATCTGAATCAAATCTTGGATTCAGTCTTTTTGCTAACTTGTTTTCTTACAATTAGCACAGGTTTTAGATCTCTTTTTGGATGATTTGTGGATAATTTATTTGCCAATTTACACTCAAAAACTAAGATCACTTAGTCTTATTATTAATCACTCCCAAAAAGAGATGCAAAAGCTGTGATAATTAAAAAGAAAACGATTGAATTCAATACTTGGTAATAATATCGCACAAAGAGAGATTTTCAAGAAATTTTTGTAAGCGGGTCATTTTTGACCTAGACAAGTACAAAATTTTTATGCTATATTATCACCATATCTTTTTTTAGACTTGTTTTCTTTCACTTAACACAGGTTTTGTTTTTCTTTTTGGAAGTGATTGATCTGAGCGCATGCACCTGAATTTTTGAGTGAAATAAGCAGAATTTGTGTATAATTTTTTACTCAAAAACTGAGATGAGTTAAGGCCTCCAATCAAAAGATTGCATCCTATATTTGGCAACAATATTACATAATGACAGATTTACAAGCATTTGCTTTATGGCCAATTTGCATGCAATTTTCTTGTTTTAAAAAAAAACCCAACTATAATCTAAATGGGCCATGAGAAATCTTGATCGATGCATTACTAATTAAAATACTAAATAAAAGGCCTCAAATTAGAAGGACAATCTGCATTTTTCTATCAGTTCTTTAATAGTTAGATCTTTATTAGAAAATCTGAGGTCAGGGATTTTGGGCTTAAAATAAAGTTGGTGACCACTGGTCTAATATGATAACATTAACTAGCATCAGAATGACTGGAACACAAGAGAAGGAACAGAAAATGAGTGCTTTTGTGTGTTTCAGCCGGCTGTGTGAACAGAACTAAATGGCTGATCTCTTGGCCGCTGTTATTGATCCTGTTCTTCACCATCCCAAACTGTGCCAAGTCTCGCTGGGAGAAATACTTCATGCTCTCGTTCATCCTCTCCACCGTTTGGATCGCCGTCTTTTCCTACTTCATGGTGTGGATGGTACGTGCGACACGGCTCTCTCTCTCTCTCTCTCTGGTTTGTCGGTCTTGTTTTTATGACAGCTTTACTCTGTCCTCTAGGTGACGATCGTCGGATACACGCTTGGCATTCCCGATGTCATCATGGGCATCACGTTTCTGGCGGCGGGCACAAGCGTCCCGGACTGCATCGCCAGCCTGATCGTGGCTCGTCAAGGTTCTGATCAATAAAACTGTAGCAGAATGAATTTAACATGAAACACGGACTGTTTTACTTGCACGTATCTGATCTAAGCAGAACAGAACCGATAATGTAATCACTATCAATCACTTCAGACATGGACTGCATCTCAATGCTGGAGAATC
Source organism: Carassius gibelio (assembly GCF_023724105.1). Lineage (NCBI taxonomy): Eukaryota > Metazoa > Chordata > Actinopteri > Cypriniformes > Cyprinidae > Carassius > Carassius gibelio. The sequence goes on from NC_068390.1 coordinate 26,619,778, forward strand.
CAAGATTAGCAACTTTCAGCCAAAGAAAAATATTGAGGATCATATTACACTGAAGTCCAAATATGTGTATCTAAAAGATTAAGGTTTTACATTTACATGTTTTAAGATCAGTCAGTGCAAGTTTCTTTTAGTTGAAACAGTTCGGATTTACATTTTAGTCTGGGACTGGGTTTAAGCCTGGTCTGTGAAACTGGGGGTAAGTGTGTAATTTCTGGCACCAACTGGTATTTTTATAATCGTTGTTTTTGAGCCGATGATTGATTTATTTTATTTTTTTATTCTGAGAGCAATATTTTGAAAGTGATGACATAATGATTAGCAGCTGCATTTGACTAAATATTTTTTATTTGTTAAATTAATATTATCATTATTGTTATTTGACTAAATCTTTTATTTTGTTTTATAAAATGACCCAATATCCCTATAAAACCTGGACACTAATTTAATTTAATTTAATTTAATTTAATTTAATTTAATTTAATTTAATTTAATTTAATTTAATTTAATTTAATTTAATTTAATTATTTATTTTAATTATTCATTTGATAAAATAATGTTTTGTTGTTGTTGTTATTATTATATTTTTATTTGACTAAATATTTAATTATTTGTTAAATTAATATTATCATTGTTGTTATTTGACTAAACCTTTTATTTTGTTTTATAAAATGGCCCAATAACCCTATAAAACCTGGACACTAATTTTATTTTATTTTATTTTATTTTAATTATTCATTTGATAAAATAATGTTTTGTTGTTGTTGTTGTTAATAGTAATCTTAAAATAATATTATTTTCATTTTATTTTGGTAAAAAGTACTTCTTGTGGCTACTTTTTGTTGTGGCTATCTTTATTGAAAAAAATATATATTTTTTCTTTTTGTCACATCTTTATTTTGAATTCCTTAAGTTGCTTATTACTTTTTTTTTTCACTTTCACTTTCAGTGTTTCACCACTGATAAATGAATTTAATAAGTAACTTTTTCAGTTTATTTCCTTTTTACAATGCTGCTGCTATGCAAGTTAAGATTATATCATCACACTTGAGAGACTTCATGAGAAGTGTCCTATGAATCTCAGTCTGTGTTGCTTGTCCGGTCTGAAAGCGTATCTGGTTTCTGCAGGACTGGGAGACATGGCCGTGTCCAACACCATCGGCAGTAACGTCTTTGACATTCTGGTGGGGCTCGGCGTTCCCTGGGCGCTGCAGACCATGGCAGTCAACTATGGATCAGTTGTAAGCACATCCAGCAGCTCCTTCTGTTTGAACAGAGATCAAGCTGAAACCAGCAGCTTCTACTGTTTTTAGTGTAATGGTGTAATCATAACTGTCTCCTCCCTTCGTCCAGGTGATGATAAGCAGTCGGGGACTGGTTTACTCCGTGGTGCTTCTGCTGGGATCTGTCGCGCTCACCGTGAGTAAATCCTGAGACCATTCGTGACTCAATCAGACTCAGACGCAAGCTGTAGACTTCCTCTGTCAATTCTGCTGGAAACATTAAGAAATGATTCACTTTTGTGTGTCAGGTGTGCAGATTTGGAGGAATGTCCTGTTAATTCTGGTATCACAGTTATGATCATTAAAATTAATACTTATCACTTACTAGAGTTTTGGAGCATTGGTTAAGTGTGGATAAATTTAAATGTTTATTTAAAAAAATTATAAACATAAATAAATCTAACTAATAATAATACAAAAATCAGATGAATTGAAATGAAATAAGTTATATATATATATATTTTTTTTTCAGAATATATTTTGACATTCAAATTGTCAATTATTTTAACATAAATCACATAATAAAAAATCTGCTAATAAAAACTGTTAACTAAAACTATAATATTATATATTATAAATGTTATTAAATCAAATTAATTTCTAATCATACAACATAGAGATTATTATTTTATGTATGTATTATTTAATCTATATTGTTTTAAACAAATCAAAAAAATAAAACATAAGTTAATAAAAATGTATCAATTTAAACTAATATTCAGTGTAGCACTTGATAATATAATGACAATAAAATAAAATGTTATTACAAAGTGATTGACAAATGCTTAAAATTTGTCTGAATATTTTAATAATCAAATGGTTGAGTCTTTATAAATAATAATAATTTATAAAAACATAAATTGAAATGTTTACATTTTTATTTTAATGTTAATATGAAATGATTGACTGTTGCTTAAACTAAATATTGCATTTTTTGGTTTTCATTTGCTGAGAATGTTTTGATAAATTAAATTAATAATTTAAAAAAAATAAATTAATAAAAAATATATAATATATAACTATTATTTATATAAGGAGTTATTTCTAATCTTTTTATGAAGTGACTGACAATTGCTTTGTAGTTTTAGTTTTAATCAGTGAAATGTTTTGTGTAGTTATCTGTCTAGACATTTCATAATTGAGAGCCCAATTCTTTTATTAATTTAAAGACTTATTAATGTATCGATTTGTGAAATGAGTACTGCATTGCACACATTGACTCCTGTGTGAAATCAATCAAAGGATGTTTCTGGACCTGCAGATTATTGGGATTCATCTGAACGGCTGGAAGCTGGACTTTAAGCTGGGCGTCTATGTGCTGGTTCTGTACGTCATCTTCCTCTGCTTCTCCATCATGATCGAATATAACGTCTTCACCTTCGTCAACCTGCCCATGTGTCAGGAAGACTAAAATCTTCACATGGGCCGCTCCGTATCCCAGAATGCACCACCCTGATGTCAGAACCACCATCAGCTCAGACTGGAGCGATGTTAGTCTTCATGAGGACTAACGCTTAATTCAAGCTCCTTTCATTCGACTCATTTCACTGTGGATGGAAAAATGGATACGATCTTCCACTTAAGCTCATTTTGATGACCTCTGACCCCAGATTTTGACTCAGAAAGAGGAACTTGTCCTTGGCAGCTCTTCTCTTCCAGTTTAATATTGTAGAACGCATGGAAAATAGGAAGTCTATGGACGCCTGGATAAGCATTCATCCTTTTCTACATGCTTACACTGATCTATTTCTATTTCATGAACTCTATTGCTCACACAACTGTTAATTCTTTTGCATAATATTAGTTTTTTTTTTTTTTTTTTTTTGCTTAAAAGGAAGCAAAATAATTAGAAATGCAAGAGAAATTAACATTTTTTTTTTCATTATTATTGTGTCCTAATTGGGTCAATTGCCCATGCAAATCAGTGCGGTCTCATTGGTCTAAAAAAATCTGCATATTAATCATCAACAGCGTTGCAGCTGGCTGTGATTATGTTGCAGCACTGACTCTTTCATTGCAGACAGACTGATTACTTGTCATTGGAAGCATGTCGTGCCGGATTAGGACAGATGCATGGTTATTCTGCATACAAGATTTTTTTAATCAGTATTTTTGGTCTTGTTTTTTTCAGTAGAAATATCTAAACATCCTTTAAACAAGATAACTTTACTTGAAAACACATATGCATTGAGTAATTAAGAGATTGCAGAGAAAATATCTTCAATTAAGTTCATTTGAATTATTCTTACATCATTCACAAATTGTTTTGAGCATAAACCCGAGTATTTGGTGAGATTTATGCTTAAAGGTTTTAAAATGCATATTTAGAAATGCAAGAAGAATGAAAGGATTATGTGCTATCTATTTTTATTCTAATAACAGTTACAAAATAATAATAATAATCAGTTATGTCAATGAAGTTTAAGATTTTTGAGTTATTAAGAGTTTTGGAAGTCTGTATCTTTAAAAATTAAGTAGATTTTTTTTTTCAAACTTAACTAAATTTTGTTAGATTTACTTTTTTTTTAAAAAGGAAGAAAATATTTAATGCAAGAGCAATTAAAGAATTGTTTAAATCATTGATTGCTATAGTAAACCGAGTAAAAATATTGGTTTAATAGTTCAAGTTCAAATATTTGAATTGTAAGAAATTGCAAGAAAAATCAAATTAATTAAAATTTACATGAATGATATTTAGATATTTGGAAAAAACAGACATAAATACTGATAATGAATCATTTTGTTTTGCATACAAATTGTGAACTTGTATATTTTTTATTCAGATTACGCAGTGTTCTTGTTTTATGATTTTAGGAGGTTTTGTCATCGCCTCTTTGAGAGCTCTGTGAATATAAACTTGCCTACAAAGAGATTTAATAATTGTATTTATTAATAGATGAGCGTCTGTGATGTGGTTTCTGGTGGTTTCGGGCTGGTCTTGTGCTCTTGAGAGGCACATGAAGCCATTCTTTCATTGTGAAATGTAGAAATTAGCACTTTAAAGCAAGTGAGTGGTTGGCTCTCAGTCAGAAGTGCTTCCCTGTGTCAGACGTGTGGGTTTGTGTGTAGATGTTATTGTGTGTGTATTTGTGCGTATCAGGGGAAGACCTTCAGACAATCCCTCACATGAACAATCCATGCACTGCAAAAAATAATGTTCTCTTATTTAGTATTTTTGTCTTATTTTTCAGTCCAAATATGTACAATTTCTTGAATCAAGATTGTCTTGTTTACTGAAAAATATATCAAAATTAAATGAGTTTTTGCGTAAAACAAGAAAAAATATATCTGAAAAATACAATTAATTAAAAGGTAAAACAAGATTATTTTTCTGACCCCATTGGCAGTTATTTTTTCCTTTTTAGATTCTTGTTTAATTAATTAACTATTTTTTTTTTTCAGAAAACAAAACTTAAAAGGCCTATCATACTGTAAGTCTTTTTCATCTTGTTTTATTAAAAGGAAAAAAAAATATTTTTATTTTTATTTTCAAAAAAAAAGAAACAAATTTAAAGCAAAAACGCAAAAAGTCTTGTTTTCAGAAATTAAGTTTAAGCTTTTCTTGATTTGAGCAAAAAAAAAAAAAAAATTCCTTTTAATAAAAACTAATTTGCCTCTCAAGTCGTTTTCTGACTAATTAAGTGCTTTTACTTAAAACGAGAAAACATTTGAAAAAGAAAGTCAGAAAACAAGATTTGAGATGCAAGATGACATAGGATAATCTATTAAGTCTTATTTTATTAAAAATATGTATCAAAATGAAGTGAGGTTTTGCTTAAAACAACTAAAATATCTATCAGTGGGGTCAGAAAACAAGATTTCTGCTCTGATATTTCTGTTTTAAGCAAGATCTCACTCTCAGGTAAATGTATCTTGATTGAACAATGTATTTGTACTGGAAAACAAGACAACAACACAGAGGAAGCTCATTATTTTTTTGCAGTGCGAGCACAGCCACCATCAGCACGCGACTGCAGTGCATTATGGGATTTTCCACCAAGGTGATCTTGCGTTTCCGACCCGGCAGCTACAGAACCAAACCTCTGTGGAGACGTTTTCCCGTCATGCGGATCGAAGCGTGACAAAAACAGTGTGGGCATCCGCAGCAGAAGAACGGGGTTTATGCAATATAAGAGCTGTGCACAGCATACGGACTTCATTATTTATGAATGTTGGGAGTGAAATAGCAATAGGATGTGGACTTGTAGTGGACACTATGCAGGGAGGAAGTGGCTTTGCTCTCCAGTGCATTAACTTCCTCCTTACAGGGCACTTCAAGACTCAGACACAGACTAATGAGTAACCTTGGACTTCTGAGCGGAAGACGAGTTACAATAAGAAGAGATGGAAACTATGAAGGTGTTTATTTATTCAGCACGTCTTGCGCATCCTGCAATCTCAACTTCATCCAGAGACAGTTACTGTAGTTCCTCTGGACCTTTCTTACAGACACTTCATGCATTTCTGCCTAATACAGGAACATTTCAAACACAAAACCAAGCATAGATTAATATTCTCTAGTGCCATTTTGTAATAAAAAATGGGGTTAAATCTCACAAAAACATGTCCATGCAGCTTATATTTCACCCCAAATCAAAAGCTGAGGTTATATTTTGCATATGATGTCTCTTTTTGGGAGATTTTTCATTGTGACACCAATTTGATGAAAATTAAGCACAATTTTTTTTTAGGGTTTAATTTGATTTATGATTATTTGAAGCCTATTTCTGTTATGGAATATATAATTGTGACTTTTTATCTAAATATTTTGACTTTTCTCATTAAATTTTGTGTTTAAATCTCACAATTCTAGCTTTTTTCCCCTCTGAATTCTGACAAATCACAATCACAGTATATATTTTTTTCTGTTTTGAAAAAAAAAAAGATAATTGCAACTTTTTATCTCAAAATTCTTTTTTTTTTTAATCATAATTCTGACTTTTACTCCTCACAATTCTAAATTCACTTGTTCACTTGTTATTATTATTATTATTTTTTATATGATGAAAAAAAAGTGTTTTGCAACTTTTTATCTGATCATTCTGGCACAGTTGTGAATTTATATCTCATAATTCAAACTTTTGTCTTTTTTTTGGAGAACTGTGAAAAAAGCCATAATCGTGAGTTATAAACTACGAATCAAGAGAAAAAAAGTCTGAAATGTGTCATTAAAAGTTCTTAATCCTGTGATGGAAACAAGCTGCAACTGTAATTCCCTTAAAGTCATTATTTATTGTGCATTATATATACTGTATATAGTTATTGTTGCATTACAATAATGAACATAATTAGTTTGTTGCATTACATAATGAGAATTTATGGGAAATGTATAATTGTCACAAAAATGAAGTTCCGGTGCAAAAACTCTTAATAGACTTTATGCAAGATATAATATCTTCATGAACTTACTTGGGGTGAATTTTGACCTGGACATTTTCTAGACAGGTTTTGAAAGATTTACCCTGCAGATGCACGTTGATAATGCAGACTTTTACAGCTGTAGAAGTAATTGGTTCTTTAGATAAAGATAATTTGTACATGCAGTACGTTTAAGATGCTTTGACCATGACTGATGTAACATCAGTTGAAACGGTGGCCTCTTCATCTGAGACTTGATTTGAGGTTTTTTCTTGTATATTAAGGCACACACTTTCTCTGTCTACCAACACAATTATCGCATATCTGTTTATGAAGCCACTTTTTGAACAAGTATAATTGAGATGGCATAAATGTTGTACCTCTACATTTTGTGGATTGTGTGGGAACTTACAAAATAAGCACACACACACACACACACACACAGACACACACATTCAGTGTATGAACTGCGACCCCATGCACTGTGAGATCAACGTGATGTGGGATTCATGTCAACAATAATAATAATAATAAATGTAAGATGATCAAAATATGTCTATATTTCCTGTAAAGTTATTTACTATGATCCATAACTGAAAACATCTGTAACACATATATGAATGTATTGTCATGCTTTAATGGACATATCCAACAAATGCATTTTACTGTAAAGCAATAACATGATAAAAAAAATATATATATAAATATATATGTGAAAAGAATGATTCCTGTACATATATATGAATCTTTGAGAAAGGAATGATTAAAATATGTTACAAATTAAATGATGCCATTTATACCTGTTTCATAGTTTTTTCTGGCCTGTGCTGTGTTTTAAATGAGCTGTATGTGTGTGTGTGTAGATGTGTTTGTTTCTTCATCAGATTTGGATAAATGTACATCACTGCACTTGTTCACCAGTAGATCCTCTGCAGTGAATGGGTGCCGTCAGAGTCCAAACATCTGATGAAAACATCACAATAATCCACAAGTAATCCACAGCACTCCACTCAGATTTACTCATCGAAAGATTTATTAGTGGAAAAAAAAACACTTTATACTTATATTGGAGTCTACACACATGCTGTACAGTTAATCTGAGTCGCTGATTAATTTGAGTGCTGACAGATATTGTCATGTATTGTCGCTTGAGAGAGATGCAGATAACTCGATCTTAACCCTTAAGAAACTTGAATAAATGCTGTCACATAACAAATCTGCTTCAAAGATAAAACCAGTGCTTTAAGTGGGCCGGTACGCACTCGTACTCATTACCGCCACTTCCAAATATAGCTCTTGAGCGTACCGCCACCTCTCCGTGCGCCCAGAACATGCTTTTAGCGTACCAGTACGTTCATTTGGACATCTGTTTTAAAAGAGGTTTTAATCCTTTGCCTTCGCTGGCACTTTTCAGAGTGCCCTTCACAATGCACGCTTCCTAATTCTTCCTAGTTTGGAGTATGGAGCGTGAATCAGTTGAACCAGTTTGGGAGTTCGGAGCAGGATCACGAATCATGTTCGGGAGTTCGGAGCAGCTTCACAGATCATTTGAATCAGTTCGAGAAATCGGAGTGGGTTCGCGAATCATTTGAGTCAGTTCGGGAGTTCGTAGCGGGTTCGCGAATCATTGAGTCAGTTTGGGGATCGCAAATCATTTGAATCAATTTGGGAGTTCGGAGCGGCTTCGCGAATCATTTGAGTCAGTTTGGGAGTTCGGAGCGGAAACTCCACAAATGCGTTTTTATTAGTTTTCAACAGAGGAAAAAATATTGAGATATTGATGTCGGTCAGAAAAGACAAAGACGTCTTTTTACTAGAAAACCTCACACAGCAGCCTTTCTACTTTACTAGATTTGGGGGGAAATCCAAACGTTGGCATAAGATATTTATAAATAAATATTTTTATTCTAATTTAGATTTATTTATTTATTCTAAAAGTATTACAATAAAACAAATATACGCTACAGAGTGAGCTGCGTTTTCTGATTCGCGAACGAATGACTCTTTTGAGTCGGTTCTTTCAATAAATAGTTCAAAAAGACGCATGAACCCAGACTTCACTGAATGAACTCAGAACTACTGCATCAGCTTACTGAACGACAAGATAAATGTTATTGCATCATTTCATTACAATGCAAAGCATCAGCACTTGCTGTGCAACAAAAAAGCAAAGATATATTCCTCACGTGTTCATGTTTATCCTCGTTTCTACGGCTTACCATAAACCTTATGTTAATGCATTGAAATTAGTTTGGCATTCTTAATTGAATCGGCTAATATAGAATCCCAAAATATGTTAACTATAAAACAACATCTGCATCTTCCCCTACATATTTCAGATGATGGGTAGGCTACTTTTGTCCAGCAGGTGGCAGATTAACATCACCGTTTGATTAACAGAGACTTCTGGATGGTCAGCATTAGACAGTATTTGTATTCTTAAGTCACTCTTAAATGCCTCAGTGCTCCGTTAGATAGGTAAAAACCAAGCCAAGTGGCATTTACTTTAAAGAATTATCTCAGGCACAGTTTGCAAGCAAAACATTCGAGAGAGAGAGAGAGAAAGAAAAAAAAACCTGCCTGCAGCATTTGAGTATGCATGAGACTTGCTTTGATAATTTAATAGAATATATACTGCCACAACATCTAGACATTTGGAAGTGTGTGACTTTGAGTGTGCAAATTTGTTGGGTCACTTTGTGTTTGAATTATAAGTGTGTCAGGATAAATGCATTGGAATTAAACCTTGGTTTAGTAAGAAGTCTCCTGAGTGAGACTCATCATCATCATCATCATTTGTGCTTTTAAAACTGATTTATGTTTGACTTAATGGAGTATTTGTATGTGAGAGATATAAACCATCTGCAACAGCTAAGCTCCTTTTTTTCAGGTGAAAGCTCTTATTAAGGGGGCAATTCAGCAGCTGTCAGTGTTGGAGCATTTGCTCCATAATTACAGCAGTTTGACTGGGAAAGCTGCGATTCTGCTCTAGCAGTCGAGCGGAGATAACCGCCTGCAAGGTTACTACCTCTGTCAGGCCTTTTTGAGCATTATACTTCCTCCAGCTGAATGACTGTTATTTTCATAACCGCATATAGTCTAATTTAATATGTATGGCCACTTTATTTATTTAGATGCATAAGAATCACATTCAAACAGACTTGTATTTAACTTATTTACATACAGATCACATTCAGCTTGTTTTATTTTCCCATATTTTTATGTTTTTAATACCTTGCATACATATCACTTTCAAGCAAATGTGTTTCTATTTGTCTGTTTGTTACTGTCAAAATGTATATTACTGTTTTTACCCTTGTCAAAGACTTCCAATATGTAAAATCTTCAATCTTTCAATTGCACGTTCACAGAAAATAAGGTTACTTTCATTGCAAAAAAAGTCATTCATGCCTGTATACTATAAAGACATTCTTATATTTGTATACAGTGTTTTAAGTGGGCCGGTCCGCACTGTACTCAGCAGGCCTACCGCCACTTCCAAATATAGCTCTTGAGCGTACAGCCACCTCTCTGTGGCCCAGAACGTGCTTTAAGTGTACATGCATGCTCATTTGGACATCAGCTTTAATAGAGGTTTTAATCATTTGCCTGAGCTGCCGCTTTTCAGAACGCCCTTCACAATGCATGCTTCCTTATTCTTCCTAGTTCGGAGTATGGAGCGTGAATCATTTGAACCTGTTCGGGAGTTCGGAGCGGGTTCGCGAATCATTTGAGTCAGTTTGTGGATCGCGAATCATTTGAGTCAGTTTGGGAGTTCGGAGCGGGATCGCGAATCATTTGAGTCAGTTTGCGGATCGCGAATCATTTGAATCGGTTCGGGAGTTCTGAGTGGGATCGCGAATCATTTGAATAAATTCAAGAGTTCGTAGCGGGTTCGCGAATCATTTCAGTCAATTTGGGGATCGCAAATCATTTGAATCAGTTCGGGAGTTTGAATGCAGTAGCTCTTTCTAAGGGTATTTTTTCAAAATCCTTTGCACATTTTATTTATGTTCAGTAGTTCTTTCTAGCTCAAGCAAATCCACAAACTAATAAAAGGATTTATTCTTAAGGTTGCCTGTTGACTGCTGTATATAAAAGCCCTTCAATATAGTTGTTGTTACCTCAGGGGATGAGGGGAGTCATCAAAAAAAAAAAATATATATATTTTTTTTTTTTGGGCTATAATAGAGTACCGGCACCTCTTTTGGGCCACTTAAAGCACTGTTTGTATAGCATAAGAATTATGGGACTGTAGGTTGCACTTGATATGCAATGTAAGATTTGGGTGCTTAACCTTATGTTGTAATTAACCATTTGAAACAAAAGTTACAAAAAATGTAATGATGCATGTAGACAGTTTGTCTTCATTAGAGCAATCTAATTAAACTTCTGTCCTTCTAGCAAGACATGACACTCAGTTGTGCTTTCCAAACAAAACCTGCCAGCACACAAGACACATTTCAATTCAATTATCGTTTAAAAGTACCTGTCATGGATGACTTCCCAAATGAACCATTTGCAATTCTGGATTAGTTCCATAAATTGACTTGAAATACTAAAAATGGCAGAGTTTCCCATCACAAAATTGTTTAACCTCTGACAGCTGAAGTTAACAAATCATGATGAGCTTTCCTGAGCGCTCTAATGGAAGCCTGTGGATGTTTCGTATGATGAGTTCATGAGCATTAGTGTAACTTGGAGGACGCCCAAGTCACACATTTACGGGTAAGTGTATGATTGCAGGAAGCTGAACCTTCATTATAAATCAGCCTGAGTGTTGTTAATGCAAACTGCTTTTTTGATATTGTGCTGCATCATTGTATTGAAATCCATAACGTTCAGAAAAGCGAGAAATGTTGTCAGTAACCGGATTGAACACACTCTGAGTTCCCGCACCTTTTAACAAATGAATTTCTGTGACTCTTACAGTCATTACTGGATTGGTTTGCAAGCAATTGTAACTTTCATTATATAAAAACACATGATAACCATAGAAATGTCATTTTTATTCATGATTTTTCAACCATAGGAAATTTCATATGGCTTGGAAATCACAATTTTTAAAATGATATTTATGATTACTTGGTTACACTGGATTACAGGATTAAAAATCATATAGTTTCAGAAACTTTTATATAAATATGTCCTTTTTTAAAGGTCCTGTTCTTTGTGATCCAATGCTTTAAACTTTAGTTAGTGTGTAATGTTGTTGTTAGAGTATAAATAATATCTGTAAAATTCTAAAGCGCAAAGTTCAATGCCAAGCGAGATATTTTATTTAACAGAATTCACCAACAAAAAACTACATCCCTCTAGTTCCTGCAGTAATGACGTCACTAACACAAACAGGGGGCGTGGTCTTGTTGCGCTCCGACGTAGAAGAGGAAGAGCTGCTTTTGTGTTTGCCATGTCGTTGAAACGCTGTTATTTTCATCTCGGAGTCCAATCATCTTTGTTTGGGCTTCCCAGGGACGCTGTACTCGGAGATTAATGGTTACAGTTTATGTTTAACTCATGTTAAACTATGTGCAGCACATTTTGCTGAGGACAACTTCAATCTCAATCAGTTTAATGCCGGATTCGCACAAAGATTATTCTTGAAAGATGGAGCAGTTCACTCTTTGTCTGGAGAAGGCGTTGTTTATGGACCACAACCGGTAAGTGTATTTTATTATTTAAGTTGGTGCGTTTAACAGTTTCTGTAACTTATTACACAAAGGCCAACGCTGTTTAGCTTTGTTAACTAGCCCACTTGCTTTGCACTCGCGTTTTGTCACGTGTTTCCAGGAGGGCAGCGAGCGATCAGCTGCTGTCGAATCACAACACAGGAACTGCTGGCCCTATCAGAACTCGTTACGTATTTCTGAAGGAGGGGCTTTATGGAAATTGGAAGACATCAGCCCGTTTTTATGACAGTGAAAACAGCTGTATACAGATAGGTGAATTGTGTGAAAAATACTGTGTTTTTTTTACACGCGAAACAAGAACACGTGTTACATTGCACACTGTAAACACAATCAAAGCTTTAAAAAAGCACTAAAAACTGGACCTTTAAATCACGATTTTAAAATAATTTTATGAATATCAGGGTTATAATAAATTAAAAAATTAATTAAAAATAATTATTAAGAGTTATGTCAAAGTGCACTAAAATAACTCTGATGCATACTGTGTTTTCAAATGATTTAATTAAATACAGATCTTAATTTTAAAATGTTCTGATATTTTCAGGTCTCCTTTGCCAAAAGTAATCTATGAAAGATAATACTAAAATTTATAGCGTAATCTATTGAAACACATGATTGACACCCAACATAATTTCTTTCATCCTACGCTGTAATGCATTAGGATCTTTTGAAAGTGCAACCATAAATAGGCCACAAGTTTGGTTACATTTGCAATGAAAAGATGATGAAATGCAATGCGAATATACTTATCATGCATTGAGAATACTTTTTCTAATGCATTATATATACAGGCCTCAGGTCAAGTGTTATCATCTTCTCTCTTTGTCATTTTTTGAGCACTAAACACACATTAGAAGGCTTGCGACCCTTTGACTGGCTTCTGAGCGAGGCTGAATCTTTAATGTTGGAAAGCAAATGTAAGAATGCCTGAGGGGCTGCTGACATCTGAACGAGGTTTATTGATGCATTTTGAGTGAAAGATGATGTTCCTCCTCCATCTCTTTGCTCTTCACTGTGAATGATAACAAGACTCAGCATTGTGCACAGAAATCAATTCAACATCATTTTACTTTTTACATATTACACTGTTTTGGGCTGAAGGTTAAGACTGAATTTTTAATATTTATCCCCCTAAAATTTTTGCACATTATTATTTGTACTTAGGTGTAGCCACCGCATTCACTTCAAAAATAAATAAATAAATAAATAAATAAAAGGTTTGTAGAAGATTATTGCCATACATTTTGCACGAAAACTTCAAAATGTTATGTTTAATTCAGTGTTACTTTTACGTTACCGTTTCTTTGTAATAATTTAAATTTTGGTGTCTGCATCAAATTTTATTTACAAAAGTGATTTTACATACATAGAAAACATTAAATGGAAGTAAAATGTCTGCTTCAAATAACCTTTGTGTAAAAAAAAAAAAATTTTTTATATATATATATATATATATATATATATATATATATTAAATCGGTAAATGATAAATCAGTAAAAATATATTACTCACAAATATATTATACCAAGTGGTAATTGGTAAAGATTTAAAGGGCTGCACTGTGATCTTTAGTAGTCTTTTAATGTCATCTAATGATTTTTATTGTAAATATTTTTTATCATATAAAATTACAGTAAATAACATTTTAGTGGGTTTCTTCTGTGATTCGAGGTGACAAATGATAGTCTTCTTTTTTTGATTATTGAAAACCTCTTTTTGTCTTTGACCATTATTTTTTAGTAAAACTATTTTTCTGTTTAACTTCAAAGATGCAGCAAACAAAAAAATGTAAGTTTGGCACAAATGTGCATCAAAGTATTTACACCATTTGACCTTTAAGTTTTCTGTGTTGCACATCTTGACCCCTTGAAACAATATTTACAGTCATTTTATCTTGTAAATGCAGAATGACTTTCAGAATAGTGCAGTTTTTATGCATGTGTCTTCTGTTGATGAATATCCCTCTCAGGTACGATTCAGAAAAACATGCAATCAGTGTTGTGTTTTTCTAAATAGTGTTAAAGAAAATTGTATGTTACCATATGAAACACTGTACCGTAGAGGGATATTCATGCTGTCAGATGGTGGGTGGACACTAAAGTAGAGAAATTCTCAAAAAGCACAATACGCAGCGGAGTGAGTCAAAAGCACCGGAGACCTCCCACCATATGTAGGTGGCAATAAATTAATGGTGCTGAAATGGAATACATCAGGTAGCTGCATATGTTGCATAAATCAGACGTGGATGATAAATGGTGTTTTACATTCGCACTGCGTGCAGAGGAAAGGCTGTTTAATTCCACAGTGTCCAGGCCTCAATGTTTTTGGAATCAGTTTCATGCTGTGTGGCTTTAGAAAGGTGAGTCCCTGTTGATGGGGGCCACAAGTAATTTATTTCATTTTCCCAGATGCCATTTACCCTTCCATCCGCTTCCGCAGAATCGGTGTGCTTACTCAAACATTAGAGGAACTGATTTAACCAAAGGCCGAAATGGAAATGCTGTGATCCTCTGTTCATGTGGAGAAAAAGTGTGCGGTGGCCGGCACAGGGGTTGCCAGGTCTGCTTAACAAAACTAGCCCAAAAATGACTGTATTTTATTTATCAAAATATGCAATTCCGACAACTTATATACATATTTTACAATCACCGTTATGCAAATTGAAAACCATTAAATTGTAGTGATCATAAACACAACTCAAAGGCTCCACACAGTACCAATGGCCCTCCCTCTAAAAAATGTTTTACATCTACCTCAGTTTTATCATTGGTAGAATATAAAATATTTCAATTAATGCATTTCAGTCAAATATAATTTATGTAGTATGTCAAACTATTATCCCATGGGGGGAAATCAACCTGTCCTGTGGCAACAGTTTAAAAGTAGTAAAATACTAGCGCAGACTTGGCAACCCTGCTAGCAGTTCTGTTAGCATAAAAACACTTTGCAAATAGCAAAAACTTTTTTCTTAAATTTTTTATTAAATACAACTGAAATTTCAAAGAAAAATTAAAAAAACAAGCACACATGTTGTATATATATATATATATAAATAATAATTATTATATAATAATAACAATGATAACAATAATAATACATATACCAACCAAGTGGGAGTGCATTCACTCACCTTTTGCTAAATAATTCCATGAAGGTCACTGGAAACAAATTTCTTACTTTTTCCTTTCATTTTCATTTAAAAAAAAAAATGTCAAAACATCGTAAGACACAAATGCAAACACGTATTTCAAGCATGTAGGACTACTCCCCAGCATTTGGTCATAAACATCAACCTGACCTAACTAGTTCCCTCAATAATAAATTCATTGCATTCTTTTTCCATTCTCCCATTCAATACTTGTAATAGAGGAAAATATCTGATGCACCTTGACAACATGAATTCAGACCCCCAAACATGGATGTGGAAACAAGAGTTTGGTCTCTCAAACAGGAAAAGTATTTTGCACCACAGTCATAGAAAGAAAACAGCACTTGGTCCTTCATTGCAATCTGTGGTGAACGAATCATAAAACACTGAATGTTTTTTTTTAAACAACACAGCTCATATTTGGCTGATTTACCTCAGTCCAGAAGAGGACGGAAAACCACATAACGCTGGACCAAAGTACCTCAAAACAGTTCATCCGTTCATATCTGGTGGTTCGAATAGTCCTTGTTGGCTCAGAATCCTCTATTTTGGTTCCTTGGTCATGTATCCATAATCTCCCGTGCTGGAGTGGGTTCAAGTGGGAGGCTCGTGACATTCGGCAGAGCTTGTCCGTGTCCGACCGAGTTCTGCTGGACTTCCATAGGAATTCCGGTTGCGTTTTCTCGATTTGGGAATTCTCGCGACTGTTTCCGATACTCGAGAAAGGTGCATACCTTGGTCGCAATAGCCACCACATTCTTGCCGACAAAGATTGTGGAAACCCGGCTGTCCTGGAACAGCACCATGTTGACACCACGTATGAGGATGGTGACGATATTGATGGTGACCAGACTGAGAAGAGGATAAAGCATCATCTTTTGGGGAGACACGTGGTCGCCCTGCACGCTGATCTCGCTCAGGGACACGCAGGGAAGAATCAGAAGTAAAATGTAGCAGTAGAAGAACATCAAACCTTCTGCCCAAATGGGCAAACCTGTCCGCTGTGGCTCCCAAAGGTTTGCCTGCATATCCAGCAGATCCAGCAAGTCCAAAGCCACCCAGAAGAGCCGACCCCTCATGTCCTCCTTCCTCCGAAAGGTACGGACGTATTCCATGCTGTCCAGAGCCACCAGAACCAGGTAGAGGCCTGGCACACAAATGGACAACAATAAAGTCAAAGCCTTACGGGCAACAGTCTCCAGACTCTTGCGATCAGCCTTACAGTTCTGGAAGACAAAGTAAAGCTTGATCTCCAACACGAAGATATAGAGGAACCAAAGGATCATGGCATATCCTCGTCGAGCTGTCCGCACTTCTGCTCCAACCCAAACCGCCACATAGCGAAGGACGATAAGAAAGCAGATGTCCCCAACAAGGACAATGATGCAGACTCCGATCTTTCGTGGCCCCTGATTCTGCTCCACCAGGTAGGCGTCCATGAATGCCATGCTGGTCATGATGACAAAGGTGGTAAGACCCACATGCCGCTTGTCCGGTGGTGGCAACACCATGCTGAGGGCCACCACCGCATACACTCACTCACAGCAATGTTGTCCGCTCCTTTGCACTTGGGTTGGAAGGGATTTCGAAGTAGCTGGTCAAGCCTTACTGGGCTGGTTGGAGCAGTTGTTTTTACATCCCAGTTCAGTGAACTTTGAAGGCATTTGCATTACTAATATTATGTAAACTTGAATAAAGTGAAAAGAAAATATTCTACAAAAAGCCTATTGCTCCCAACTGACAGTTTAATTCACTGCTTTTCAAGGGTCATATTGATTTGACATCTGAAGAAATGGTGTTACATTATAAAAAAGTGCCAAAAATGCTCCAGAGCAGCATTACTTTGCAATGGAAATGCAACTCTTAAAGACCAAAGAGACTTAGTTTTGCAATCTTGGTGTCGGCAAATGATTTTTCTCCAAATTGATTGGAAGTCTGAAGAAGCAGTGCTAAATGATTCAAACTCCCCCCCCAAAAAAAAAGGTCAAGAGCAGGATCACTTTTTTTATTTTTATAGAAATGGCACACTTGAAAACCGAAGAAACTTGTTTCACAGTCTTGGTCTTGGCAGATAAGTCTTCCCTGGCACACTAAATGGAAAAGTAATCCGCCCATGAATCCATTAAAAGTCAAAAGCTTTACTGCGCTGATTGGAGCAATTGCCTTTTCAACCAAGTTCTGCTAACTTTGAAGGCATTTGCATTTCCAATATTTTTTTAACTTGACCCAGAAAAAAAGTAAAAATGTATTATTTTACAGTAAAAAAGTGAATGACAGTTTGATTCACTGCTGTACAAGGGATGAACTGCTTGTAAATTTGAATATACAGTAGTCAATTATAAAAAAGTGGCAAAAACAGTCCAGAGCAGGATTGCTTTCCAATGGACCTGCAATTCTTGAATACCAAACAGACCTGTTTCAGAGTCTTGGCCTCGCTAAAGATTGTTCCCCAGTGCACTAAATGGATGAGAAATCTGCCTAATAATCAGCAGGGTCAAGCTTTACTGGTTGAAGGGTCTTTTCAACCCAGTTCTGTGAATTTTCAGTATTTTGTAAACTTGACCCAGAAGTAAAAATAACTTATCCTACCAAAACGGCAATTGCTTTCAATTGATAGTTTAATTCTTACTGCTTTGCAAGGGTTGTATTGATTGTAAATCACAAGAAACAGTGTAAAATTATACAAAGAGCCAGAAAAGGTCTATAGCAGGGATTACTTTGCAATGAAAATGCAACTCTTAAAGACAGAAGAGATTGTAGACAGTCTTGGTCTTGGCAGATGATTCCTCCCAAGTGCACTAAATGGAAGCGAAATCTGCCCATTAATCACAGAGGTTGTATTGATCCTGTTAGACGGCATGCCTGCCCGACCTCAGCATTCTCCATGAGATGCCATAACTTTCCTCTTTCATGCTCACACAATTGGAAGGTGATGTGAGAATGCATGGGTTTTCCCGGAAGCTTTGCATGCATTTGCTTGATAGTGGGTCAAAGTTCTTTGGGCTAAGTAAGGTAATGGTAGGTCCTTTTTCTTTTAAGAGGAAGGTAACTTTGAGAAAATGGAGTATAGGGACCAAATATCCAGACTGCAGATACTCAGCTATAACAGAGTAACATTTGTTTGCATCTACCAATGTGGAATTGCTCAGCAGTAGAAGATTGTTTTTGAGGGCTGGTGGTCTCCATCCATAGATCATCTAGACATAAGGTCAGTGGCTCCAGGGGCTCCACATCTGTCTATGGCTCCCCCAGGGGGAATCTCTTTTACAGGGCTTCAGTTTCATCCTCGCCTGCTCTTCTGACACAACCTGGAAAGAGAGAGGCAAAAAAAGAAGCTGTCAGCACAGAGTGGTTAATAAATCACAGCTCACTGCTTGGAGCCAACGGCATATCCTGTCCTACCATTGTGTCAGCATCATTTAAAGACATGTGATAACAACGTTGGGAAAATACACTGTTACACAGCCATTAATTCATTTGCACCTTTTAAAAACACAGGGGATGCTCACAAAACTGTACAATCCTGTGCAATAAACCAAGGAAATTTTCCAGCATTGATTTGAGTTTCACATGCAGGAGAGTGGAGACCAAGCAGTCCAAAATGTGTTTCTTCTTCATCATATATATATTGTGTGAGAACTGAGAGAGAAAATGCTTGAAGGGCCTTTGAGGATATACTTTTCTTTCTATCTTTTTTAGTTTTTGATGTGAGAATGATACTGACTTTATAATTTGGACTTTTATTTAACGTGTCATAAGTGCATGTCATTTTTTTTAAGAAATGTCCATGAAATGTCTTCGATCTTTGATATTTATTTAAATACAGATGAATATTTTATTACTTAAAACTGCCTTTTCATCACCAGACACGACTGGGTTCTCGGTTTTGTTTCTTTTAAGTATTGACTTTGTCTTTGATGTTTCTCATATAATTTCTTAATGCAAATGAAACTAGATGTAATAGTTGACATATAGTAACTGTATAAAGCCATAACATAAATGGAGAGCAGTTCAGATAATTTGATTTGGGAATAATTTGATGAGAAATGTCTGATCTGATCTGATCTATTTTGGCAAAAGTAAACATGGTTTGAAACTAGTCCAGCGGATATTACTTGGGTAATTTTTCCTGAGAACCAGGAGACTTCAGCAATAAAGAAAAAATTTATCTCAATTTACATTTCCTCTCAAATTAATCTAATTTCTGTCAAGAAGAAACAATTGAGCTATTAGGGGATCACATTTTCTTTTCTACAGGATCACTGAGCTTGAAAGTTGGTAAAAAGGTAAAAAGAGAGATTTGATTAGTGTTTAAAGAAATATCTAAGGAACACACTCTTGAAGTGATTCACAAGACACCAAATTAACACAAATGTACTCTGAGATAATGTCATTTTTAAGACTAATATTAAAGCAAATGTAAGTATGGCCTGTCTTGCCAAGAATTATATCATTTCTAATCATGTGTTTGATGGATTTATGCAGGTCAATAAACTTCCATCATTAATAATTCAAGCTGAGAGAATGTGAAACAGTGTTTTTTGAGATCTATTTAGACCGACCTGTTTAATATTCATACACCGAGCCGCTGGCGTTTGTCTGATAGCCAAGGTCGCAGGAGGGCCAATCAACACGCTGGACTGACATTTCACAAAAATGAAGCACAAATAATGAAAACTTGATACAAAACACAGCTCAATCTCATCCCAAATAAAAACACCATTCTGAAAAATAGAAGACACACCACAAATTTTAACTGGAACTAAGATCAGGTCATTTGAGTGTTTTATAATGCAGACCATCAGAAGATGAGTTAAGCTCTCTGTCATCTCCAACACAATCTTATTAGCATTTGGCAGAGTACACAGATAGCTGACATAGATCTCATTTCTATGCTCGTCAGCTCAGAACGGGGGCAGATTTAAATCAGAGTAATAGTCTGCAGAATAATGCATTTGCGATCTACATGCACAGAGTCTGTAGATACTGCACTCTGATTATGCCAGTGGAATCAGAAAACATTGAAAGTGTTGTACTTTTTCTCTATCTGTACATTTGATCTCTATTTTTCCCTGATCAATTACATGCAACATTAGTATGCATACTGTGCATGCATATACTGCTCAGTCTAGCAAATACTGATGTATAAATGTTAAATTTTACAGTAAAATGTTTCATTTACAAATTTACATTTAAATCATGTTATTTTTATATTACAGGAACAAGTACTTCAGCCTTTGTGTTGTGCTGAAAATCTGACCAGATTTTAAAAATTCCTTGTAAATCTGTCATTGTGCTATAGTATCAACAAATCTTACATTCAATATTTTTTGTTTAACTTGTTTTCTTTCCATTCACACTGGTTTTGTATTTATTTTTGGAAGTGATTGATTGTAGGCCTCGTTGATCTGAACGTACACACCTCAAGTTTTTTTTTTTTTTTTTTTTTTATGAAAATGCACAAAAAAATTAAAAGTTGTTATACCTTTTGTTACACAAGGGTTAATGTATTTAATGCACTTAATCACAATTGGAAAAAAATGGTGCTAAATCAGGCTTTATTTTGTTCATGCAAAATAAAAAATAGAATTTTTTTTGGAGAGAAATATACAACATTTCAAATTGTTGAAGATGTTGCACCAGATAAACCAAATCCTGCAATCAAATGTAAGAAATCTCAATATAAACATTTCTCATAAAAAAACATGCATCTATCCATATTTGTTTTATATTTGTGTACATTCACTGTATAAAAACTATTTTTAGTCTTATTTCACCAATGGATTTTTAAGAGAAACATCTAATGTACATTTATTAAGCGGATAAGCCCCTTGAGATGAATCATCTCGTTCACAAGGGGGTCCTCAGTATTCACAAATATACACACAAGCGCAGACACATCAGTGCAGTTAATTCATCTGTGATAAAGTTGATGCCAAAGTCCTTGCAGATGAATGAAACAAACCCACCAACAGCAAAGCAGACAAATGTTCCAACAGTTCAAACTTGGCTGTGTGAAATCTTAATGTCCCTTCAATGTAGCTTCCCTCACAGTGAAGACAAGATTGTACCGAGCACAGCCGTTCTCAGACAGTGACAAAATCCCATGTCTTTATCATTGCCTGAATTAAAACAATGAATTATGAAATGCTTCCTCTTTTAAGATCCTAATGCATAATGAAAGGTTCTACGATATTCATAAAGACTTTGTCAGTCGTCCTTTTCTTTATCAAGTCCTGCTAAATGACTAAAAATCGTATTAACTGCCAAATCTGTTGGTCACAGAGACTAAAAGTAAAAATTTCCAACTAATTTGCGAATGCACTGCACAGGTTTTTATCTGTCCGTCAGTAAGCAGAATCATGTGTACAAGCTTCTGAGGAAGATCTTGCTTCAAGGTTTGCAGGGTTCACAGCATCAGACATTTGGAAGATATCCAGGAGTTTTATTGGAGACACTTGGTATCAAGTAAACAAGATATTCATGAGCAGAACTGAATATAAGTGATAACAGGGCTGACCAGAAATGCTGGGTTAGTTCAGGAAAATACATGGACCCCACCAGTGCAAAATACATTCTGGTGAGAGAAACTCTCATGGTTTTATTGCTTTTTAAGTGAAAACATGAAAAATAAGCCATGCAATTATGTAGTTCACAATTAAATTCCATTGACTTCGCTACACATTCTTAAAGAAGTCATGCTAAAATTTAGACTGAAAGTAAAAGCATAAAAAGACTGAAAGAGCCACATAAGCCTTTGGTTATATTTTTATCACGTACTGTACAAAGTGTGGGGAATTTCTGAGGAAATCAGATGTTTGAAACCATAATAATACACTGATCCCAACAATGTACAGCGCTATACATAAATTATGTATTGTTGTGTTACTGCTGCTGTGATTTTTAGGCTACTTAGCATATGCTATTTTTTATGAAAGCTTGCTTCCACACTTGATAGATTTATCTGACTTTTTCCTAAGAATTGCTATTTTATATTTTCCAAAAGTTTTTATTGTATTTCTCTAGCTAGTATGAATTATCTGTAATAGTAGCTAATTCAGAGCTCACCGTTTGTTTACAAGCGCTAGTTCTCATGACGTCACGCAAACGCGCACCATGGTAGGATTTTTAAATTTGTTTATTTAATGTCTGTAGTAATTAATACATTTTACATTTTCTACATTTTTACTTTCTAACTCACAATGCATGTCAATAGTCAAATTGTAAACTTGAAATAATTGAGTAGAGAATGCATTTAGCAGATGCTTTTATTCAAAGCAACTTACAGTGCATTAAAGCTATACACTTTTTACCAGTATGTGTGCTGCCTGGGAATTAAACCCATAACATTTTACACTGCAAATGCAAAACTGAGCCACAGGAACACACTTTTTAATAAAAATTACTAGGGCCTGGACTCGATTAAAAAAATTAATCTAATTAATTAGAGGCTTTGTAATTAATTAATCGAAATTAATCGCATTTTAATCGCATATAAATATTTGATCTGAGAACAGTGAGAAGTATTTTTTTTTTCACATGGATTTATAGTACCATTGAATAATGACTGAATACATAAGCTTAAGCAACAAAATATTGTTTATTTTTGTTCAACAAAGTCTAGCCAGAGCAGTGCAATTTTTGCCATCAAGTATAGCAATAGCATATTTAGAAACAATTTAGAAATAGTACATTTCAGAAATGCAGGTAGCTTATAGGTGCTGGAACCTTCTGTAAAGTGTTTTTTAAGTAAAACACAATACTGTCAATTACATTCAGATCATTGGAAACACTGACTATTAGAAAACATCTCTCTGTTGCTTCAGAGGCCATAACATACTAAGTCCAACTCTCAATAACCTTGGCCAAAACATTAAAGAGTTCAACATAAACTGTTGCACCAACAAAATAATACATAGTTCAACATAAAGTGTAAAGTCCACGCTAGCTGCTATATGTTTTGCGTTGAGGTGATCCTTGAGGCTCGATGTGCTGCTGCGGTGATATGCGAACGCTAGTTGGTGCTCCAGTATAATCGGTCCGCCGAAACTCATCCAGTGAGAAACGTTCCGCGGTGCAAAAATAAGTTATTAAAAATTCGGGATTTTTTTTTCTGTAATTAATTAATCTTAGTTAACGCGTTATTTTTTGTGTAATTAATTAATCTCAATTAACGCGTTAAAGTCCCGGCTCTAAAATTACTCATCAAACTGGCCACATTAGGCCTACATGTCGCGCGAACGCCCCTTCTCGTCAGCGATCAGGTGGAACTAATTATCACTCACCTGTGTGCACTAGAGTAGAAAGAGTAGAACCTGCAACAACGCCAGTACAGCGCGAGAAGAAAAAGCGGCAATTTCATCAAACTTTTCTGAAACTGTGCCATCTGGTACCAACTCAAAAGACCGAACAGACAGCCGGTAAGATTGCCACGTTAATCAGACTTTGTTGCGAGTGTCACTTGTAGATTGTCGCACGCTGATGAGGCGTTGAGGTGCGGGCAGGAGGAGTGTATTGTTAAAGTAGTGGTTGGTCAATATTAGTGCAGTTTGACTTATTTAGTGATTTAATTTTGATATGTGTTCTGATGTGGGGGATACACTGAATTGGTTGTTTGTAAATACATGGTTTAAGAGTGTGCATTGTCCTACTTTCATATAACATTTGTCTAAAATGGAAATCACAAATATTTAATGCTAACTTTTTAGTTTAATGGGAGTGAATATGTATTGTAAGTATTTATATGGGTTAAACTCACTGCTTAAGCATAGCTAAGAAGAAAAACGCTTGACATTACATTTTACATATTTCCTTTGCTAATTTTACATTACTTGGTTAATAGAATTTACTTAATTCCATAATTAAATTTAACTTTAAAAATACGTGTGCAAAAACTTGCAGCAGTAAGTTAACTTTATATTGAGTATGGCATACACTGAGAAAAAAAACATGTTGTTGTTCAGTTTTATATGTATAACAAGAAACCATAATGTTCATCAACATCTGTATTGTAAAGTTAATAGCTTTACATAATAAAACATATAAAAAAAACTATGCCTAAGAACTCAAGCTAGCATTTCAGCATTCATGTGATTTTCGTTTTATTATGTTAACTTGTTTAGTTATAAGAAAAAAATATTATGTATGCATTAGTGTTTATAAAAGCTCAAAGCTATCACCTATTACTGCATAGTCCACTTTGAGTGTTTAGTAGTCTTAGACCGCTGTAGACAGTTTTTGCTTTATAAATGGCCATTTTTGGCCAGAATAAACTGCAATGTGAACCAGATTTTACTTTACATCCATAATAAGGCATCTAGCAGCCAGTGAAGTTTAAGGAAATCCAGCTTAGTGAATCATCTGACATTGATGCCAACGTTTAGACATCACTGCAGTCGCCGCCACCGTATACAGTACAACACTGATAATGAAGTCTACAGCGTCTGTGTCTCAGCAGTGTACAGTATGTAAAGGGTTTGACAAGGAAGTACACGATGCTGTCTGAATTACGTGAACATGGCTTACAGATGCCATGCTTGCACTTCTGTTGGCATAACAGATGTCCCCTGACATGGCTTTATAATTGTAACATCTTTCTCATGTTGACTGAACACGGTCTGCATGACATGCTGATGTCTGTTTTACAAGCCGTTATGAAAAGCAAACGCACTAATATGAACCGTTTAACAGCATAAAGTGAAAAGACATTTCTGAAATGTTAAATATTTTACTATTCTCTGTAGCCCATGAGGAAGTCCAAGCTTTCCGTTTAGTGCTAGGTGTCTTTTGGCACTCAGCTAAATATGCAACTTGTGATTTTTCTTAAGCTAACTGTGCCAGCTGTTGACCCGAGGGCCGGTTGTTTTATTCCCCAGGCATTTAAAATGTATATTAATTCAAAGGCATTAGCAAGGTCATGAAAATGTTGGCACACTAGGGCACTCTCATTTAGTTCTGGGTAATTTATTCATGGCTTATAATCTTATTCTGTCACTTTAAGGAAAGTAGACGATGAAATTGAACGTTGGTCATCCATACTGAGCTCTTATTAAAATCATGTGAAATCACTTCTCAACACTAACCTGAAGTCATTTCAAATAATTTGCCCAGACTAGTTTAGGGTTGTTGTAAAGACGATGATCACTGTTGCCTGTTGATTAAACCTACATTATAACACACTTTTGGCATGTAACTCATCCCGAAACATTTGATATTCAAATGGAAAAACGTGACCATTTCATGAATGATGAAACAATTCTTGAAAATGTACTTGTCCCCATGTCATCTAAGATGTTTATGTCTTTCTGTCTTCAGTCGCAAGAAAATGTAAGGTTTTTGTGGAAAACATTCCAGGATTTTTCAATGGTGGCCAATGGGCAAAAGGTCCAAATTGCAGCTGTTATGCAGCTTCAGAGGGCTCTACATGATCGCAGGCGAGGAATACGGGTCTTATCTAGTCCAACAATCTGTCATTTTCTTTAAAAAAAATAAAGATTTATATACTTTTAACCACAAATGCTCATCTTGCACCACCTCGACTTCATGCATTACACCGTCACGTTGGAAAGGTTGACTGTGCATGCTCGCTCTGTAAACACTGGGTCTTTACTTGTCTTAAAAAGGCGGTTGCTAACAAGTGGCTGAATGGGACCGCAGAGGTTGTCAGGGGCATTAAACAGCATCTACTATCTAGTTTCTTTCACAGCCTCATTACCTATGTTTCCATCTATTTTCATGCACATTTTGGGAGATCACATACAAAAATCTGGATGGAAATGCTAAAATGTACGTACTTTTTTTTTTTTTTTTTTTTTTTTTTTTTTTTTTTTTTTTTTATAATGTATTTAAGAAGGCGTGCATAAACCATGATGAAAAAACATTTACTGAATCAACTCCTTGATTTCCATCAAAAACAAAAAATGTGACACTTGTTTGGATTACTCAACTAACCAGCAAACTGATCTCATTGCACACCATCTCAAATATTATTTTAATAAGTCTTTTATCAAAATAATTTGGTATAACCACCACCAATATCTGTCTCACACAACAGCGTTTCCAAACATTAGGCATCCGAACACAAGATAACATGCTAGCATTTATTCTTGCTTTTTGTCTGGTGCCGTAGTTTATTATGTATTAAAAAAGAGCCTACTTATACTACGCCCTTAACATATGTACTCTTTTGGTGAAGAAAAAGTACATACTTTTGAGAGTAGGCAAGCTCTGGGACATGTAACTATAACGTCATATAATTGCATCTTTAACGGGCCGCTGTGTCGCATAATTACACACATCCTGTCACTGTAAACTGGCCTGTCAATCATCTTGTCACAGTTAACATCCTGCACATTTAATTTAGTTTAATTTCCTACCATTTTGGAGAGAAATGAAGTAGCACGTTGATTTGCCAGCCGTGGGTCTTTATGCAGAGAACTCTGCTCATATTTTTTGCATAATGATGCATTTAAACATTAATAGCCAAATGGATATTTATAAAAGTTCACGTTGTTGTAGGTGAAATATCCTAACACAGATAACCTAAAAAAAAAAAAAAAAAAAAAAAATATATATATATATATATTTATTTTAACAGGTTAACTGTTGATGATTAGTAACTCAAAAGCCCTTTATTTAAACCTTTCTACTTAACTGTTGGTCATGCTCATCCGCCATGTTTGTAGTTTTTTTAATGTTTTTTTTATTCGTGATTTGTAGTTCTTACAGTGCATTGGATTGAGGGTAATATATTATTATTATTATGGCATACTCTTTTCAACATGCAATCCTTTGGGACACACTTACTTTAATCTCACATAATATTTAGGATGGATAACATGAACATTTGGATGCAGGGAATTTTTTTTTCCAGGGAAAGCAGTTTAGTCTCTATGAGTTCTGGGAGGGCAAGACCGTTTTTACCACAAACTCATTTGGGAAGCTGAGCTGGATATCTTTTTTTCTATTTTTTTTTTATTGCAACTAAAACTATGTAAATAAGCATTTCCATTGTTCAATAAAGTAATCAAAATTACTTTTGAGGGAATTTGGGTATGGCTTTTCCAATAACAAACACCACTTACTTTTCCTTTAAAGCAATTGTACTGCATCTCTTTGCCCATTATGGAAGAGTTTGGGGTTTTATCATAATTTAATAACCGAAATACTTATGCTAAAAGACTAAAGGCAAAAGAAAGATATGAGTGCTTAATCAAATATTTATTAACATGAAGCCAAATCAGAATGCTAAATGGATGAACGTTTACATTTATTCATTTAGCGGCTGCTTTTATCCAAAATTATTTACAAATGAAGGACCGAAACATGAGACATGCCACAATAAAAACTAAAGCAGAGGCTTTAGTTTTTATTGTGTAGTACAATGTATGTTTAAAATGACAGTTTTTCATTTGCTAATCAAATTAAAGTTCAATTTGAAGTTTTTTCTGATCAAGCCCCGCCCACTTATACTGGAAGGGACTGTGACTGGCATGTGAAGCAACCAATCACATTTCACTGCATGTTTCAGGTCTGATAAATGTACGGTCAATCATTCATGTGAAACTTCCGTTTTCAGGAAGCACGTATCTTGTGTGATTTAATTTCACAGAAATGTCATTCTCCCTTTTATTTGTTGTACACATCATTTCTTTTAAAATGTCAATCCGAATGTGTTCTTTATGCACAAAGAAGGATAAAAGGGATCAAAGCTTGTATGTATGAATAATTCATCCTCAAAGTGAAGAAAATAAGAGTGATTGCTCCCTCCTGTCACTCAAGGCTACTGAGAAAAACAAGTTGTGTGAGAGAGAGCTCAGAGAGTTACAGGCAGAAGAACATCAAACATTCACAAACATCATATCTTCGATTAGCAGTTAATTAATGAACATCCACTTTATTCTGCTTCTCTGTTAGAAAGTGTCATAAGCTAAAAGTTAGTCATTCATATAACTTATATATGTTCAAGCTTCTTTTATTTGTATTTATTGTTTTAAATCTGCATCTCAAATAATATACCTACATATTCTGTTGCCAAACCAGAGAAAAAAGACATAAATAATAGTCTGTTCATCTGCTGAAAACACCTCAGCCTGCCAAGTCAACACAACAATAACTGGAATCGTTTGTCATGAGTTTGTTAACATTGTCTGACAGTTTAATAAAACTTAGCCCTTAAGTTTGGATTTTTATAGGCTTTATGTGCTTTGAATATATTTAATGAGATTGATATTAAGGTTAGATTATGAATCAGATCAGTTAGAAAAATAAAGCATGCAAAGTGTGTTCTGTTTTTGGATATAGCTCAAAAACGAGATGAATTCTGGTTTTATGGATATGTTGTCAAGCCTAAATAACAAATCCTTTAAAAAGGAAATGAGCAAATGCATTAGTCATAAAAGAGAACAAGAGGAACCTGCCAAAACTGTGTCTACTGGGAAATCTGAAACTTTCAAGAGATGCAATTTTCATAGGACATTTTATTGTGATGTAAACTTTTAGATGTCACTTTGAGTACTTAGTATTTAGTTCAGTTTACCCTGGATATTTATTGTAGTTAATGGTAACTTTTATATTTTTATGTATTTTTATACCTTTAAAAATTTTAGAGATTCTTGAGGTGCAAAATATGTCAATGTTTTTTTTTATTCATATTTTGCATCAGTTTTTATATTTTCAATTATCATTTTAATATTTAGTTCAAGTTTTAGTTTTTTTTTTTTTTTTTTTTTTTTTAGTTTGACTGAATAATGTGAAATGGAAGAAAAAATAATTTATTTAAATCAATTTTATTAATTTGTATTTTACTTTTATTTTATGAAATAAGAAATGCTGTAGCAGATATTTAACTTTTTTTTTTCTATAATTTCAGTGAACATGTAAAGCATTTCAAGCACTGATAATGCTTTTTTTTTAAAAAAAAAATCTTTTTAATAAATGGTTTTAATTTTCAGTTTTAGTTCATTCTAATATGTGTAGGCATGTTAGTCTGTGTATTACTATGTGCTTGCTCTGTTGCTCTGATTTGTTATTAGTGTATTTCTACATGTAGATTAATTGATGTTCTGGATGTTTCTAAATGGTTGCTCAACAGTAACAGGGATTCTAGCCTTAGTAAACACTGAATAAACATTGTTTTAAGCAGCTCATTAATAAAAATCAGCCAGTTTAATATGTTTACTTTGCATTTTAGTTAATGCTTCTCGTCTAGACAATTAGGCAATAATTTGCTCTTCTGTACAGTAGTTTCCTCTGGAACGAGCTTGTGTTGTGTGATTTATAATAGCACAAAGCTTGCTTAAAAAATGTCATTGCATCAGAATTGCAACTTTATGTTGTAACAGAAACAAACTCCCATATCCCGTATTTTTTATAATTATGAAATTTGTTAGCAGTTTCTAGAGTGAAAATAGTAGCTCAAACAGTGTGAGATGAGTTTCTCATTCTAGTTTGAGACTACTGCTCATAATAGAGTTATTGATCTGAACTAGTGACTTGGTAAACAAAAATAAACAACGACAGATTAAAACGAACGTAAAAGCAATTGAGATCAGAGCAGAGAAGACCAACCCCTTGATCTTTCTATCAGTCTGGTTAATCTCTGTGCTGAATAAAGTGATGGAAGTATCTGCTCTGTATTCACCAAACACATCGGCTCAGATAATCACTCTCTCTCTCTCTCTCTCGCTCTCCAGAGCCTCAATCAATGCATGGAATTGTGATTATAGCAATCATTTCACCTTCAGCGCTCACAGATTAACTCAACCAAACTGGAGACAATATCAAAGCATTCAATTCCTGACAGAACCGTCAGATTTGGGACCTGATGTTTCTCGGACACCCTTTTCACTGGCTGTTGAGCAGTTTTAAAACCTCCCAACTCTGGAGGTGTTCTGAGGAATAGATTGATCCTGAACGGTTATTTTAGATTTTATTTGGATGTTAACTGTTAAAATGTTTTTCAAAATATTTTAAAATGTTTTTGAAAGTCTATTTTGCTCACCAAGCCTACATTTATTTGATTGAAAAAACAGTAATATTGTAAAATAGTATTTCAATTTAAAATAGCAGATTTCTATGTGAATATATTTTAAAATATAATTTTTCCAATGTCACTTTTGATAAATTTCATGTATGCTTGCTGATTAGAAGTATTGATTTATTTAAAAAAATCAGTATTTGTCAAATTAAAAGTCAAGTTGCAATGACCCATTTAATTTGAGTTTTTCTGTGGTAAAAAAAATAATTTAGACGTAAAAAAAGTCATTTTTTTTTTTTTTTAATTCCATGGCATCCAAATAACTTTTTTAAATAGAAATCTTTTGTAACATTATAAATGTCGCTACTGTCACTTTTGATCGATTAAATGCATCCTTCCTCAATAAAAGTATTAATTTGTGAAGGAAAAAAAAAATCATGTGGTTTATAGTACATATGAAAATTGTGCAAAAGGTTCCTTAAGGTATTTAGGAAGGCGGTGCACGTAAAATGTTGCTAACTGGCGTAGAATCTGACGCACATTTGCTTTCGTAGCTCATTCACGTGTGTTTTTAAGATGACAGCTATTCCGAGTTTTATGCATGAGGAATGCCTCTGGAAATAACGGCAGACGT
This sequence comes from Carassius gibelio, assembly GCF_023724105.1. Classification (NCBI taxonomy): domain Eukaryota; kingdom Metazoa; phylum Chordata; class Actinopteri; order Cypriniformes; family Cyprinidae; genus Carassius; species Carassius gibelio. Next base: position 26,650,866 of record NC_068390.1, read on the forward strand.
CAATGTATTTTAGAGTTCCACAGGAGCAGCTTTTCTGCAGACGTCATAACCGCTCCAGCTAATCGAATCAGATCAAAGTTGAATGTTTAATCCGCACTGAGGCTCACGCTGTGCCGATGACAGCAACGAGTCTCACACCGCAGCGTTACAAATCACAGATTTACACATTTATTAACATCAAATGAGCAAACGTGTCATTACTTCGACTAGAAGCAGAATGCAACGCTTCAAGGTCATCGCTGATCTAAACCAATACAGACTGAAGTACAATCATGTCTTCAGGCTGGAAAAGAAGATGATGCAATATAATTGACATTAATACGTAACCATTTGAGACTACAAGTGAACGCTATAGTGAAAATCTGCTGAAAACATATTTGAACTGAATTAAATGCATGACATTGTAAATTATTTATTTAATTGCATATCAATGTTAGCTGGTAAAATCACTCAAATGAAAACAATTTGAGATTTTAAATACAAGTTTGTTTTGCAAACTTTAAGATGAAAAGTCACACTAGATGCTTTTCTGGCTCAGAATTTAGAACGACTTTCGTTCTGTCAATCAGCTCGGTTCTGTCTGCATATCAAGACCTGGTCAATTGATTATAGACAATTACTGTGTGTGTGTGTGTGTGCATCTGCGTCTTTTACTACTGTGGACAGGGGTCAAACGGAGGGCAGTGTAAGCTGTGGACAGTTTGCCAGAAGTGTCTTTGGATGAAACTAGGCTGGTGAAAAGATCTGCCAACAGCTGAAAAGGCAAAGTGCAATTAAGACTGAGAAGTTCATTAGGCAACTCAAGACTTTGATTCTACAGTAATATTAAAGTTATTCAGCCAAAATGAAAAATTTAGCATTGCATCGTTTGCTCAGCAATGGATGCTCTGCAGTGAATGGGTGCCGTCAGAATGAGAGTCCAAACAGCTGATAAAAACATCACAATAATCCACAGCACTCCAGTCCATCAGTTAATGTCTGATGATGCCATAAACTGTGTTTTATAAGAAACAAATCCATCATTAAAGTTTTCGTGAAACTAAAATTGTCACTTCTGGTCAAAATACCAGTCCATAATCCAAGATAACACTTCCTCCAGTGAAATCTCCTGCTCTCTTTCACATCAAAACATTTTTGGACTGTTTTCACTTGTAAACGATGCTTGATCAGAGCATATTTCTCCTGAATCAGACAAGATTACTTTTTTTTTTTTTTCACTGAGAAAACCAATATTATGAATAGAGGATTCATATTTTAGCTGGGAGCAACGGTTTTAAATTTAAAATGATTGTATAGTTTTCTAACAAATGCACATCTTTTCCCTTTACAAGATGTTAACTGATGGACTGGAGTGCTGTGTATTATTGTGATGTTTTTATCAGCTGTTGGGACTCCCATTCTGACGGCACCCATTCACTGCAGAGCATCTATTGGTGATGCAATGCTACATTTCTCCAAATCTGTCCCCATGAAGAAACAAACTCATCTACTTCTTGGATGGCCGGAGGGTGAGTACATTTTTAGCAAATTTTCATTATTGGCTGAACTGTTCATTAAAGCTTTAGTGATAGTCATAATATAACTCTACAAACAAATCATCTTGTTTGGGACGGTGAACAGCCGTCTCCTCACAAGAGAAGCACCGAGCCTGGAGGAGGAGACGCAGCTGTCTCTCTTCAGCCCGAATTACTGTGGCTTTAGAAGGAACTCAAGGACGAACGGGGTGAGAGATTAAATGTGCATTTATTTGAGTTTGACGGGTGACGGGCGACAGTGAAGAAGACTGAATAACCTGGAACTACCTCTGAAGATTTGTACTTTTTATTGTATCATTTTAATATTTAAATCCGCAAAAGGCAATATAAAGTCATCATGAATAAACATGCAAATATTGATAAAAAAAAATTGAATAAGGGATAAATTCTCACACACAACATTTTGTGCATTAAAAAAAATTAATGTAAAAATTGTGTGTATATATAACTACACACACAATTTCATACAATATTATAAAAATATAATTCAATAATTTAATGTTTATATACCTATATAATAATAATAATAATAATTATAATAAAAATGTGGTCATATATTAAAGGTCCTAAAGTAAGTTTTTTTTTTTTTTATATATAAATATCATTTCCTTTGTGTGTGTTTTTTTTTTTTTTTTTTTTTTTTTTTTTTTTTAAAGAATCTTTCTATTAACGTGCGAGTTTGACTCTTCATGCAGTCACTGTTCTGCAGCTTCATTAAATGGCTCGCACGCCGTCTTTGTTTTCGATAATTATCCAAGGCGTCAGTCATTAATTACCCGCTCATTTGCATTTGTGCGTGCAAAGCCCCTTTCCTGATCAGCGCACATCTCTGCCTGTCAAAAGACACGAGCTTTCGCCTGCTGCTGAATCTGTGACAGCTGACATGCATTCAGTGAATGCAGATTCTCCTTCTCTTCACAAATCAAAGGCATAATGAGGTGAATGAGTGCTGCTGAAAAGCTCTAGACGAGAGGAGAAAACAGCATGGAACTGAAAGATGATTTTATAGACCGACACCTTCAACATGTCAACATGAAGTAGAGTTATTCTTATGAGATGTATTTACTAGTAAAACTGTATTCTGAGAGCAAATGTGACAACAAGAGTGAATTGAATGGTGAAAACTAGACTTCTAAAATGTATATTAAATTAAATGGTGAATATATTATTAGAGGAATATAATTAACTTTTATTCATAAAAGAGGCAATTAAATGGATTTTAATTATTTTAATAATTATGTATTATAAAATTTATGGTGTGTGCAGTATGTATATTAGTTATTATACATTATTAAACTAATGATTTTTATTTTTTACATTTTTATTCAACAAATGAGCAAATAAATCAGCTAATTAATTAGAATTTTATAGATTTGTTTTTTTTTATATTTATATGTATAAATACACATTAAATAATTTAGCAGGTTAATATATTTATTTATATTACATTTAATGTAAGTATTAAAGTAATATATTTATTACATTTTGTTCATAAGGGTAAAGTTAATAAGTCAGTAAATTCAAGAGTTTAATATACATAATTAATATAGATGGATATTTTGGCAGTTTATGACGATCATATTTTTGGGAATAATGTGCCCTTTTGAATTTTAATTTGATAATATTAAAGAGCGAGTGTGTGTGTGTGTTTTTGTTTTCTTAGTCTTTTTTAAATCAACATATGAATTTGAGGATATGTGCTTCTGGAGCAGATTGTAATGTTTGTGATGATGATTTTAAGTGTTTGTACAATCACAGATGGAGCGTCTTTCTGATTCCTCCTCTGAGATAGTTGGGTCTTTCTGTATTAAACCATCAGAGATAGAGAGAAGTTTTCCTTTCCTTCCAGCACATTCTCATGAGACAGCTTCATCACTACACAGAGGATTTAACTTCAAGCACAAGACTGACATTAAAACATTAAAAACAGAGCCAGAGCAGCGTGCTCGCAACAAACCCACAGAGATCAAGAAGAATCACTTTTTTCGATGAAAAGTTGTTTGCTGTTCAGTTTCTAAAGAGTTTTGGTGGTGTTAGGACTTTAAACTTTCATCCAAAACTCATATCAATGTTTCCCCATCCGTAAAATATTGTAATGCTTTGTTTTTATTCATTTTTAATGTGGATGTGATATCACAAAACCCTCTGGTACATGAGCTCTTTTAGTCATGTCGTGTACTGTGTTGAAGTTTTTTTTTTTTTTTTTTGGCATTTTTCCTTTGCAATTTGAAAAACAACAAACTCTCAAAATCTGTTCACTCACTGTAATGAATAATATTCCACAAAATATTGCACTGAACTACACTTGAAATCGATCAATTTGCTTCAAATTCTCAGTCGCTCCTCTCTCACAGTTTTTTTTGATGTGTTTTAAAACCGTTTCATACCAGATTATTTTTTTTTTTTTTTTTTTTTTTTGTAATAACAAAGCATTTTGTATACATAAAATATAAATACCGAACAATGAACACCATGCACACCTTTGTTGTGTTAAATGCAAATATATATATATTATAAATTTTGCTTATTATTTTTTGGACCACAAAACCAGTCTTAAGTGTCGATATTTGGACATTGTGAAAAAATTTCCATTGATGTATAGTTTGTAAGGATCAGGCAATATTTGTTCAAGATACAGCTATTTAAACATCTGGAATCTGAGTGTAAAAAAAAATAAAAATCTTTTTGACGTTATCAAAATAAAGTCCTTAGCAATTCATATTACGAATTAAAAATGGAGTTACAAAAGGAAATGTACAAAATATCTTCATGGAATCTGTACTTAATATCCTGATGATTTTTGGCAATAATTTTGACCCATACAGTGTACTTTTGTCTATTGCTACAAATATACCCCAGAGACTTAAGACTGCTTTTGTGCTCCAGGGTCACATTTATCTAATAATACCGTGGCCTGCATGAAATGCTAGAGCCCTGTTGTTCTTTCATGCAACTTAATATTCCTCATCGTGTGTGCATATTTTGAAGAGTGAATTATTTCATCTTGTTTTAAGAAAGTAAATCATTTCTTTAATGAAGACATTAACCAGTGAAGATCTCCAGGAAGAAGACTCTTCCTCTCTCCGTCTCTCTTTCAGCTTTGATCTCTGAATCTACCGACGGATCTGGAGATTAAAAATGTCTTTCCACGAATCATAAATCATGTACATTACCACAGGAACTGACTAACTGAGCCATTAGATCATTATGGTTGTTAATACTTTTTCCTTGTGTATTTATAATAATAATTTGCTCCTGTTGAAAGCCGTAGATGAAACATGGGCTGGTTATTATGGTACAGTGAGGCTGATGATATTTAATGCTGTAAAGCAGCACATTTAATGAGTTATTCAGAAAAGACACCTCAGTGTGAACGGATGCACACATGCTGTACTAACAATGGACCAAAGTACAAGTGCATTAAACATAATGTCATTTAATGTTACTTGATCAATATCCATAACTAAGAGTGAAATTATATATTGAGAAGCATATGCTGCATTAGTCTGCTAGTATTAGATTTTAATGTTGCATGTTTAATTTAGTAAGTGATGTCCAGTTATTATCTTGGAAATGAATAGTTGTTTTGCATTTTGCTTAATTAAATTCTGAATTGATTTCATTTTGGCTAATCGTTGCTTCTGTTTCTTGTATATCACAATGCAGGATACAGTATGTTTTGACTGTATACACCACATTTTTGCAAGTAGTAAGTAATCTGGCTGTTGCATGCATAAAAAAAAAAATTAAAGGACAAATACACAAATTGAAGGAATAGCTTGTCCTATTTAAAGGAGTATTTCACTCAACAAATAACATTTGCTGAACAATTACTCACACTCAGGCCATCCGATATGAGTTTGGAGAAATGTAGCATTGCATCATTTGCACACCAATGGATGCTCTGCAGTGAATGGGTGCCGTCAGAATGAGAGTCCAAACAGCTGATATAAACATTGCATCACTGCAGTCCATCAGTTAACATCTCGTGAAGAAAATATGCATGTTTGTAAGAAATAATTCCATCATTTTAACACTTTTAACTTCAAATCATTGCGTCCACCTAAAATACGAGTCCATAATAAGACTGCGACGCCTCATCTGAATTGGGAGAGAAATATGCACAGTCCAAAATAATTCTAAACCAATATATAGACTCTCATTCTGACGGCACCCATTCACCCATTGGTTAGACAGTAATGCAATGCTACATTTCCCCAAATCTGATGAAGAAAATCCTTGAGGGTGAGGACATTTTCAGAAAATGTACATTTTTGGATAAACTTTTTCTATAAATTTAACGATGGTGGTTATTCTGGTAACAATCTAGCAGATGAATTTGATCAGAAAATCACATGCACTAACAATCAGCTGAAACGTAAATTCGTCACAGACTCGGCCAATTACACACAACTGAACTGACACCAAGAAATCATTCATCATCACCGCAGCCGTCTCACTTGAGCGTTTCAGAGACAAATGTGCACGCACATACATGCATGCGAACCTGCCGCCATGATTAAATTGGGTCATTTCAGTCAGAAAACCATAATAAATTACACGGCAGACTTCAACGTAATGTCAATGATTATAGCCTTACCGTGATAAACTACCAGCAGAGTAATGCCAATTCAGTCGTTTCTAACCAGAAATGCATCCATCTGCGCTGACAGCTAGCAAGATGATTAATTGTTTTTGAAAAATTATCTCTTAGTTACTCAAATGATTAAATGTTTTTATTTTAAAATAAGAGGTGAATGTTTGAGCTCTTTTGTACTTTGATATATTTTGATTATTTTCTCATAATATTGTATTTATTTGTTTATTAATCTCATCTAGTCGCTCAGATGAATAAGCAGGTTGTCTAATTAAACCTGTAAGAGATGCACAAATGTGAAACTGTTCGTACAGATTCACTCTTTCCCAGACACAAATGTTTCATGCATATTTAAATTCTATGCAAATGAGGCTCATTATAGAATGTGCTGTATTAGCAGGCTTATGCAAGATTCACAACCGAGTCACTTCAGTTGACGAGTGTGAATTTGAAAAATTGTCCACAAACCACAGAAAGTTGAAAATACTGATTTGCAATGCAGCACTGGGAAATGAAGTGTTATTCAATTACAAGAGTATTACTTTGAATTGCATCTCATTTCAGGTCTGCTTCCCATTTCAAAATTTAAAATCTGTTCCAATCAAATTTGATACCATAATTAAAATTCAGTTCAGGAATTTAAATAAAACACACTGTAAAACTCAACACAAATTTTTTACATTTTCTTTTAGTAAACTCAAATGAATTAAGTTTACTCATAACAATTGGTTAATTATAACTAGTAAGTTTAGCACTAAAAAAAAACAGTGTAAAAATGCATTTTTGTTGGGAATCAAAGATCATATTGCTTTTATTTTCATAGTATTGTTGGATACAGCACAATGCTGTTTTAGTATAATTGAAAAACTATTAATATTATAAATTAGATTTTTTATATTTTCAGTTTTACTTTAATTAGTTGCAGTAATTGTTTGGTAAATATATTTTTTACATGTATAGTACTTATTAATTGTTATTTATTAGTTTTCGAGGTTATTTTTATACTTCTAGTTAAACTAAATGAAAATGAGAAATGTTTCCTTTACTAGCCAAAAAAAAAAATTTCAAATTATATAATTAAAAACCATAAGATTATTTTATATATATATGTATATATGTAAAATTCAATTATTGCTAAGTATTGTTCATTAATTTTTTGTTAACACTTCGTTTGCAGTATTCAGAAAAGCATGGCATTTCAGCCAGATAGTGACACTTTATTGAACTGAATTGAATTGCAATTTTAGAAGCATTCTGCAGCCTGTAATAGTATTATATGACTGGATCAGAGATGTCAGTGTGCATCTTGTGTATTTCCGGGGTCATGCACCATTCCCACTCTCTCCAGGTCTTACAGACGTACTTGATTAGCACTAATTTTCTGGGCGTGTTTGTGTCATTACCTGATTTGCATTAGTTCCTCCAGTGACTCGAGTGTTAAAGTGACAAAGACAGTGCATGGAAATAAACAGCACAATCAATTCCCCCCAGCATGTTGTGATATTACCCTAAATGCGTCTGTTTACTGCCGAAGCTCTTCTGGTTGTGTTGATGAAATTACAAAGCTAAGGTTTGATGTCTTTAAGACATGAACAACATCTCAACTCCACAGCCTGTTGTTTTTTCTGCCATAATTATCTTGTACATTCATGCGTGCTGCTTACGAATTTAGAGACTCTAAAAAATTATGCAAACCACAGTGATTGTGGTAAAATGTGATGCATTCTGAGTGTTTGTTTTCCTTTGTCAAATTCAGATATGGTTGCACAGCATGTACTGTAACAGTTACAGTCCTCAAACTGAGAAAACATCTGTTTTTGAGACTCGGAAACATCTGATTATTGAGCTGTGAGCTGCTACAGTTTATGTATTGATGTTTGTTAGTATTCAGGGACAATGAAAGAATTTGCTGTCTGGAGGATGTGGAAAATGTGCATAACACACGTTCACCTTCATAAACACACATTTATATGAAGCACATGCTGCCTTAAATTATTTAGAGTTCAGGAGTCAATTCACATGCATTTCCCACAGGAAGACAGATGTTTGGGGTCTCTTCTCACCCAAACCTGTTTTTATTTAAATAAAAAATACAGTAGGATTGTATTAATATTAGTTTAAACAACTCTTTTCTATTCAAATGTATTTTAAAATATAATGTATTCCTGTGATGCAAAGTTGAATTATCAGCATCATTACTCCAGTCTTCAGAAATCATTCTAATATGATGATTTGCTGCTCAATGTTAAACAGTTGTGCCGCTTCATATTTTCATCGAAATTGTGGTACATTTTATTTTTTCATGATTCTTTGAACAAAGTTCAATAGAAAAACTTTTTTTGAAATAGAATATATATATAAACATATGCATGCATGGAGGACAGATAATCGGAGCGAATCTTCTTATGTCATTGTGTATAGTCAAGCAGTTCTGCTTAAATATACAACTATAAATCATTTCCTGATATATATCGAGCATCGCGTTAGTTCAGTCAGGCCACGTTAGTCACGCTTGCATCAGCTGACAGTCAGCTGTTCCTGAGTGTACCAGTCTTGACGCCTATCACCTGCGGTCTATTTAAATTCCCATTCTTCAGTGTCTCTTCCATCGCATTGCTGCTTGCAATAAACCGATCGCATCGCTGCTTGCAAATCAAACTGTTGGAGTTTTTTTCAGAAAAAGATAATTTAATGCTTTTTAATCCATATCGCTGTGTATGTTTCCTGGTGGTTAACAAGGTTTTGCATCGGTCGCAGGAACGAATATTAAGCATATTTGCAGCAGCATTTATACATCGGTGTTCATACACCTGGAGCAATACGCAGCTAGAGCATGCAATCTCTCTTGATGTCACAAATTGATGTCACATTAGCTGTGTGAATGTTTCAGATGCACGCAGCTTCAAAAGCAGGCATTTATCGCTCTATGGCTTCTATACATAGGCTTATAAGAACGTGATCTCAATAGCCTCGTTTACATGTACTTTATTACTTCATCCAGATTTAAAGATTCAGTGGACCACATGAGACGTTATCTAATCCGATGTGGTGTTTACATGTGCTCGTGCCTCGATTTTGGGATATAAGTGGCTACGATGACATGCAAATTACCAGAAAAAAAAAAAAAACAGGGTTGCATTAATATTTTTAATAGCTGCTCGCACTTGATTGGAATCAACAGACTAATATTGAACCTCTAGTGTTCATTCGTGTGCTCAGTCATGTGGCCTGAACAAGATCACATACACACTAAAACCGTCTTCTATCGTGCCACATGGTGTGGTCGGGGCCATTAAGTATACCCACTTGTTTTGTTGCTTCACAAAATCTTTAATTTACTATCAAGAATCGTTTCCCTTTAATGGTGTACCATACAGTTGTGAAACTAGTGATTCTTTCTTGTAATTGGTGCATTATCATTCTGTCATCTCGCATTTCCCTGCCCATGATCTACTGAGTGCGCGTGTCCGCCACAGCGAGACAACTCCGCTCAAATGCCATCGGGAGCACCAAGACATTTCTGGTCCAGTTGAGTGAGAGCTGATCGCCGGAGCCAGGGAATTCTCCCCCACTTTAGGCACTGTTTCTAAATTATGCCAAACTGCAAAAAAGTGTGAAGCGGCGCTACGCACTGCATCCGCCAGCTCCATGCAAGAGCAGAGTCTCCCGCACAGCGCTGAGTTTGCACAACAATGTAAAGTGATAAACCGCTTCATCCATTCAGATGTTACACAGAATAATTGATACTGTCGTGTCGTATGACAGGTGAGGGGTCATATGTATCACACGTTTGCTTAAAGTGGGGCTACAATGGTGTTTCATGGATTCAGAGTTGTTCAGTGTTAAAGAAATGGATTTTCATGCTAAACATGGCCAATTCGGATGAGTGGAGAAATCTTACTTCTGGCTGGTACAAGTTTCTGTAGTTTTTTCAATGATGGATCTAATGACGTAGACAATGGTGGAACTCCTTATGAGCATTTCTCTTGGGAAAGCACGCCCACACATGTCGACCAGAGGAGAGTGAGACCTTGCCCATAAACACGCTTCATCAGGAAATCAATGGTGGGGAAAGTTTACCATGTTCAGCTTCTGAAAGAATCTAGCATTACATGGACCGTGGATGCAGTTGCTTTTCTGGGGCAGCAATGGAGTGTAGCAAGTCTTGTGTTCTCGTCATTTCAGCGATGAATCTTTTATAAACAAGACCAGCTTGACGCTGGATTTGCACATCATTTGCTATTAAAACATGGTAGAAGACCCCAATCAGGTAAGTACAACTGCATCATATTTCTGTCCTTTATTGTTGGAAATCAGCACATAAGTGAATATGTTATGTAAACCACACAAAACATCAGTATTATAGCTCCACCCACAGCATACCTCCAGGAGTTTGGTTTTTCCAGAGAGAATCGGAAGCTGTATTTTTGTTTTGCAGACATGAACAGGCTGGGGACTTTCGGAGATGGGGATTCGTACTGCTCTGTGGGTACTCTGGATTGGCATTAGATTTAAGCATTTTAAGAAACGTGCTTGTTGCACATCCTCAATTGCTTAACTTGGGGTGACGCTTCCCCCTTTGTGATTTTTACAGCATGGTAGATGTATAAAATTGGATAATGCCATCATATCAGACTGCTGCTGCTTCTAGGGGCGTATGCTTCCCCCTTTACAATCACATTTGCTTAAGCATTTTAAGAACATACTTGTTGCACATCCTCTATTGCTTAACTTTGGGTGACGCTCCCATCCCCCACCTTAATGTGATTTTTCAGCATGTTAGACTTAAATTGAATGATATACAAACTGCCATCGTATTAGGCTGCTGCTGCTAGGGGTGCATGCTTCCCCCATAAATTATATTTTGCATAAGCAGCTAAAGCAACATGCTTGTTGAATGCTTCTCTCTGAGTTTGGGTAATGCTTCCCCCGTAAATATACTATCAAGCAACATTTCTCATTGCTGGCCATTCAAATTGCATCAGTTGTGTTGGGGGTTCTGGCATATGGTTGTTTTGGGGGGTTTGTCTTGCTGCTCTCCCCGCTCTGTCCAAGCATGGCTGCATGGACAGGCATCTGGAGTGTTGCCCAGAACATAACTATACCGCCAACACTAACTGTATGCAATTATAATTGTCATAAATATACTTTACGGAAGTGGTCCTGATTGAATTCCCTGTTAGCTTTCATTCATCAAGCAGATGGCAGGAGAGAATGGGTTTCTGACCAATCACAGTGACCCAAGTGCCACGGCTGACAGGATGTTAATTTACATCATGACAGGAATGGCCAAAACGATACTCACTAAAGCACCAGTGAGAGTGTTTCATACAGGAAATCAGCTGACCTGAGCACGAACAAATGTTCTTGTGAGAGACTCGCTTAATGCTTTCATAAATCCCAGGGAATATAATTGACCTTTTCACAGGAAGTGAATTATAAGAGGGACAGATCCATACATGTCGCTACGGATGTAAAAGACTCTTATCTATTTAAAGAGGATATCTGGATACGGATGACCCATTCACATTCCCAGAGGGAAATCTGATCACTTCCTCATCTGCTGGATTTGCAAACGCATGCATGTCAAGATATTGGTGGTGTTAAAGTTAGAGAGGACAGCAGACAGAATAACCTTAACTTCACCCTGCAGACACCGCAAATGGAGCTAAAATTAAATCACACACACAAACACGCGCACACACACCCACCCACCCACTAATAATAGTAATTACAGTAGTATTTTATTGCAATACTCCCTCATTTGCAAACCACTCGTAGTCCAGTTTAACAAGATACTGCATGTGCTGATGCAGTGCTGTACTTTGCATATTTAAGCATTTCGGCATCTGAAATGGTTTACTGTCAGAAAATCTTTGCATGTGTTTAATATACTATCTGAATGCTGTTTTCTGTCATTTACAAATTACTCTTTTTCTTGTGGGTGTATACACAAATTTGATGACAAACATTATTTTTATGTTTTTGAGAAGTCTCTTAAGTCTCATTATTTATTTAAAAAAGTTATATTGTGACATATTAAAGTTTAAAATAAACTGTTTGAATATATATATTTAAAAATAAAGTATTTATTTGTAATAATAAAATAAAACTGCATATGCTAAAATAATACTAATTTAACTGCCCCACCAAGAAAAAAGCATTTGAAAAATTTTTGGTTTGCATTTCTTATCTCCTTATGTCATTAGTTACCACACTCAATGTATTTTTTTTCAACACGTCCCATAATTTTTAAAATATCGGCCTCTACCAAATGGTTGATATGTCACTTTATGGCAAAAGTACCGGAATTCATACACATACTGTGGAAATCAGAAAATATGAACTATAATGAATGATCAGAAAGTTATATTTCTCAGCAAATAGTACATTCTGACAGCAGAAAGGAAAATCTGAAAACCTTAGCTTAGCTTTTCTACGTTTACCATAAAGTGACAAATCAACCATTTGGTTGAGCAGGCAGTTAAAGGGTTAAGTAAAAATAAATACACAAATACAGGGGGTGTCAATATTTCTGTGTGCAAGTTGAAATTAGGTGCTAAAACAACAAAAAGCATTGAAACAGAACAGCTTGTAGCATGTTTGGGTTATTCTTGGTGAAATCTCTCCTGCCAGCTGAACTCATAATGTTTGTGTGTGTGTGTGTTCATTCAGCACAGAGAAGCTCATGCTCTTCACCTCTCTCCACTGTTTTCCTGTTTCTCGTTCAGCCAGAGGACTCAGTAATTGGAAAGATAAAATCAATAACAATTGAGGTTAAGATATGTGCACACACACACACACTCACACACTCAATACAGGCAGAAACGAGCAGCAGCAGACCAGGACAGATGCACAGCAGTCTCTCTGTTATTCTGCTCTCTGGAAATGGCTCAGCTTTTTCCTTCAGTGAAAGTCCGTGGGATTCTGAAAGTTTAATGCTTGGGTTCAGAGGTTGCTTTCAATCACTGAACGCCCCAAAGTTTGAAGAATATTAATAATGCTACTTGTCTTAATAAACCCTGCCATATATATATATACATAAGAACACACATCATTATAAAATGATGTATGTATAATCTGTATTTAAAGTTTTCCTAGAAAGTACTTTACAATACTGCAAAATATATAGACTTTATCGCAAAACATAAACTGGTAAAAATCCCTGGGAATTGAACCCATGACCTTTTGCGCTGCTAAAACAATGCTCTACCACTGAGAACTAAAAACCATACAAAAAATTACTTGAAATAAATTTTAACAAAGTTAGTCGCAACCTTTCTCATTTTTATTAAGTTTAACTTGATGTACTTGGACTAAAATCGATGTAAAAATTGCTAAAAACTGTATTAGAAAAATTATATATGTGTATGTGTATAAAAGAAGATTAAAGATACTGTCATTTCATAAAAAAAAAAAAAAAAATATATATATATATATATATATATATTACTAAATGGCCGGACTGACTGCATTTGCTTCTCATCAGAGACTCTCTGGTGGATGTTTCCCCTCCTATTGATCACAGTCTGATATTGATTGTAATAGAAGCCATTATGTCTGTAGGGATTGGGGTTCATTTGAGAGTGAAAGAGGCTGAAAGAGGAAAAATGGGCAGAAGATTTTTACACAGTCTAAAGGAAATGCCAGTGGTATTCTTGTGCATGTTGCAATGTGATTATACATGCATATATATAAATCGTATAGTAACAGTAAACAGCTTTACTGGAGTGGGATATTTTCCCTGCTGGCCTGAACATCGTTCTTCATGCAGCGGGTCAATACAGAGGGTAGGATGATCTGCTGCTCTGTAGCATTATCTCAGGGCCAGCAGCAGGACTGATGTGATTTCATTCTGCTCTATTTCTATATCTTGAATTACAAGCAACCTGTTTATTCTTGTTTTCTTTCGTCTTTTCCAGTGTCCTGAAATTCAATTCTAAGTATTCTATATATAAAACCAGATTTGTAAAAAATTTTGGGTGATTTTTAGGATGTTGTTGTTGGGGTGTTTATTGGCCACTGTTTGGGGTGATGAGCTGCTTTGAAACAATCTACATTGTGGGTGGCTGTCAGGGTGTTTTGCGTGTTTTCAGGGCATTGTGGGTGGATTGTAGAGCATTGTGAGGTTTTTAGAGTAGGGTGTTGTGGACTGTTAAAGCAATTTTTATGTGGTTTTAGAGGTGTTAGGGTGTTGTCAGTTGGTTTTAGGGCATTTTGGGTGGTGTTTAGAGCATTGTGGGTGGTTTTTAGGGCATTTTGGGTGGTTGTTATGGTGTTGTGAGTGGTTTTAGGGCGTTTTGGGTGGTTGTTAGGGTGTTGTGGTTTTAGGGTGTTTTGGGTGGTTGGTTAAGGTGTTGTGAGTGGTTTTAGGGCGTTTTGGGTGGTTGTTAGGGTGTTGTGAGTGATTCTGGTGGTTGTTAGGGTGTTGTGAGTGGTTTTAGGGCGTTTTGGGTGGTTGTTAGGGTGTTGTGAGTGGTTCTGGTGGTTGTTAGGGTATTGTGAGTGGTTTTAGGGCGTTTTGGGTGGATGTTAGGGTGTTGTGAGTGGTTCTGGTGGTTGTTAGGGTGTTGTGAGTGGTTTTAGGTGGTGTAGAACATTTGTGGGTGGTGTTTTGGGTGGTTGTTAGGGTGTTGTGAGTGGTTTTAGGGCGTTTTGGGTGGTGCAGAACATTGTGGGTGGTGTTTTGGGTGGTTGTTAGGGTGTTGTGAGTGGTTTTAGGGCGTTTTGGGTGGATGTTAGGGTGTTGTGAGTGGTTCTGGTGGTTGTTAGGGTGTTGTGAGTGGTTTTAGGGCGTTTTGGGTGGATGTTAGGGTGTTGTGAGTGGTTCTGGGGGTTGTTAGGGTGTTGTGAGTGGTTTTATGGCGTTTTGGGTGGTGTAGAACATTGTGGGTGGTGTTTTGGGTGGTTGTTAGGGTGTTGTGAGTGGTTCTGGGGGTTGTTAGGGTGTTGTGAGTGGTTTTATGGCGTTTTGGGTGGTGTAGAACATTGTGGGTGGTGTTTTGGGTGGTTGTTAGGGTGTTGTGAGTGGTTTTAGGGCGTTTTGGGTGGTGTAGAACATTGTGGGTGGTGTTTTGGGTGGTTGTTAGGGTGTTGTGAGTGGTTTTAGGGCGTTTTGGGTGGATGTTAGGGTGTTGTGAGTGGTTCTGGTGGTTGTTAGGGTGTTATGAGTGGTTTTATGGCATTTTGGGTGGATGTTAGGGTGTTGTGAGTGGTTCTGGTGGTTGTTAGGGTGTTGTGAGTGGTTTTAGGGCGTTTTGGGTGGTTGTTAGGGTGTTGTGGGTGGCTTTTAGGGCGTTTTGGGTGGTGTTTAGTGCATTGTGAGTGGTTCTTAGGGTGTTGTGGGTGGTGTGTAGAGTGTGAGTTTTTAGAGCTTTGTTGGTGGTTTTTTGAGTGAGTGGTTTTTAGAGCATTGTGTTAGGGCGTTGTGGTTGTTTTTTCAGGATGGAGTATTGTTGATGGGTGTTAGGGCATTGTGGGCTGTTAAGAGTATGGCATTTTGGGTGTTTTTTAGGGTAGGGTGTTGTGAATGATAAGGACTTGTGGGTGTTTAAGGTAGAAAATTGTGGGTGGTACGGGCTGTTAGGGTGTTGTGGTTTTTGGAGTAGTTTAAATAATACAATGAAGCAAATGCACACTTTATAAATATAAATGCACACTCACTTAAGCATTTTTAGGTTAGGGCAGTGTTGTTGGTTATAAGAATAAGTGTTTTAGGGTGTTGTTGTTAGATTTTAGTGTGTTGTGAGTGGTTGCATAGTAAGTATAGTAATTTAGTTAATACTTGTATGTAAAGTTACAAGTGCAGTTCTTCTGAATTAAACTGGGGGTAAATGCAGTGTCGTGCAACATCCAATAGCTATGGCTCACTCCTAATGGGATTTGAACCCACTGCCTTTCAGTTTCCATCTCAAACCAACACCACACCACTTTCTACCGATTCAAAAAGATGTGTTACAAAACCAGATTGGAGTAGAGTTCTTTACTATTGTATTTAAACAAGGAAAATCACTGTAATTGCAGGTCGTTATGAACGGATACAGCTGTCTTGACCTCGAAATGGCTCATGCGTGGAACAGTGGAGCTGGGTTTAGTGCAGGTGCAGGATTGGCAGACGCTGTGATGGATGCTCTGCCAGCATGGCTGCTTCTAATCTTTTAACGCACGGAAGCAGATTTGGGTTGCTGAAGAAGCTTCTCACAGACTGGAACCCTGTTTGGACTCTCTGAAAGCAGGTGTCATCATCTCTGTGGGGTTCTGCATTATGTTTCCTTTATTTGTTACTGCAGAAGAGCCAGCAGCCCTGAAGGACGTCCTGCTACGCTGGCAGAGATGCAGTGCTCCGCTGCCCATAAGAGCTCCAGATCAGATGTGCTGGATTCACACGTGGATGACACGCTGATCTGCACGCTCTACTAACTCTACTCTCACCTGAATTACAGCATCTTGCTGCTTTAGCTTGAAACCCACAGACTCTTAGATTCTTCTGAAGGGCATCTTATCATATGGCTTTCTGAAAAGCTTGATTCTGATTGGCCAATCGTGATATTCTGTGGTCTGATATTTGTTTGTACAGATTCTAAACTGTACAGTTGTGCTTTTCAGTGTTTTCACCGGGTAAATGGATCACCCTTGGTGATTTTCTTTGGTCCTACGCCTTCCACAGACCAAAATAAATACATATTTACACATACCACTTAACTTAGTGATTGCTATCGGGCTGTGAAGAGACTTTCAGCATTGTCTTTTATCGTCAATGCTTTTTGCATGTTGATATAGTCACGGTTACCGTTGATTGACCTTGTTGTTGTTTCGTAATCGTCTAATTTTAGTCTTAGGGTGGACAAAAAACATTTTTCATTATAGTTTTCAAAAGTGAAATGAACACTACTGTATAGCAGTGATATGTTGTGATGATTTTTCTCTGAATGTCATAAGCTTTAACGTATAGCTTCCCTACGTATTCTAGTACATTTGACAGATCGATTGAGAAAACACATCTGCATTGTTTGAGAAAGCAAAAGCATGCATGACTTTGAGGAATCATTGCGCTATATAGAATATGGATCTGTTCTGTCAATACAGACTCGTGTTCAGTCTGGTTCTCCACATTGCTGGTCTACAGGAAGCGTGTTTCCAGCTTGTTTGAGCAGCTCATCAAGAGCTTGTTGCATTAGCGGCCTCACGCTGGACTCGCCGCAGGCAGTGACAGACACGAGGATGATGCCAGATTGGAATCCATTATGAGCAATTCTGCACGTCTCTACATTAGCCAGCAGCTGATTCCACTGCAGTCACTGCTTTTGATTCAGGACTCACATTTTACATTGCACATCGTGTGGCAACCCGACACAGTACTACTTGGGAGTATTCAAAGGGAAAAAATACCTCCAAATCAAACATAACCTTGAAATCAAACATTTTAATTATTACAGTGGATTAACATTAGTCAAACTCCACAGTTTACTAAATGCATAAATTGTGATGTTTGTGTGTGTATGATTTAGTTAGTTTTCATTCATTCACTTTTTTATTTTTCATTCATTTTATTATTTTTAATTGTATTGTATATTTTTTATTTTTCATTTTATTATTTTTAATATTTTAGTTTTTTTTGTATTTTTATATTTTTCATTCGTTTATTTTAATTAAAATTATTTTTATATTTTATTTTTATAAAAAAAAATATTTATTTATCATTTGCTTTTTTTGGTGTGATTCGTTAAGGTTTGTGCACATCCTATTACTTTCTTTTGAAAAACACAACAGGATTGGATAATTTTTGTCGACTCAGACATGTTAAATCATTGTTTTTTATTTTGTTTTGTTTATGATGAATACACGTCAGCACCTGTTGACATCTATGTAATTTGAATTGGACTCTCAGCCTTTGACATCAACCACAACAGATATATGAGAAGTGATTTTCCTTCCCTTTAAAACTTGATATGCTTGTTTATTTATTTGACTAATTTCCAACTATGGATGCGTTTTCATTTAGCACAGTTTTCTCCCTGCTGTCTGCCACTTAAATGGGTCACAAACCCCCTGTGACTGCTGGGTTGTGACTCATTTTTGATGTAAAACAGCACTATAGGGATGGTTTCTGTCTGATACCATCAGATAAAATGAGCTCCTCCGTGTATCTTCTGGCTATTGCTCAAGCAGAAAAAAATATGACTTTTTGAGTTTGTTGCATTAGCAGCATGACACATGCAAATGTTGCATGACGTAGGGTCGTATGATTTACACGATGCATGACAACAGGATCTATGCATGAAAGCATCAAAAGTAGGTCAGTACAACAATAATAACAATTATAATAAATGATTCCTTGAAAATAAAGTTTTTATAATAATCACTGTTTCTTTAATGTTTTAATTTTAACAGCAAGCCTGTGTTGCGCAGCACTTCGTTTACCAAAAATATAAAAGATCTGTTTATTAATTTAATTGATATTTGAATCAAATTAAAATTATTTTATACTTGATTACCAGGAAAAGTAAGATACACAACACAGAATTTCTGGGGGGAAATAAATAAAGTTGCTTTTTATACATTTAATTAATTTGACATTTGATGATTAAAATGTAATTAATCTATTAAAACAAAAGTGTTAAACAGCTTTTTTTTTCATGATTTCAGGTAATTAGACATGCCTTCTAATTACTCGAGTTTTATTTAACCATTTAAACAGCACTATGCATGCACTATAGTATCTAAACTGTGTTTATCCGCATTAAATATTTGTTAATAATTGTGCCACAACAGTTTTGGATTTCTTAGCCTTTTATGTTAGAGATAACATTCATTCCCATTCAAGCAGTATTATCACAGGTGTCATATCTGAACACACAAAAGCCTTTTCCTCTGCGAGCAGCCCATAAACAAACACATAATAGAGCCATTCAATTATCGGCCTCCAGATAAACCACCAGTGGGACTCGCCAGTGTCAATAACGCTGATAAAAGAGATTCAGAATGTATTTGTCACACACATCAGACTATATAAATAGTGGAAACACTTGCGCAGAAAAATCAGCCAAAGCCTATTTAAACTGAGCTGTAAGAAAATCCTCTATTCTGTTTCGGAAGCGCTTCGTTCATGTAGCAATTCGTCCGGTTTATTTCCTATTTGGAGAAGCTACAAAAGACACAATTCATCCTTGGGGGGAAATTGGTTTGTTTTATGTGCAAAAACAGTCTCATTATCACATCATCCCAAATAAAATTATGATTTTTAATATTTCCGAAACAAAGCGACCTCTGTAAGATCTTGCAGTTTATTCCACATCCATTTTTTTTTTTCAGTACCAGCCAGAGATGAGGAAAGGACCAGTCTAAATCTTTCTACAGCTGATTTTATTGTGTTTTTGTGGCAGTAAGAAAAGGCATTCCAGTCCATGAAGAGTAACAATATGATAGACCAGCTAAACCCACTAAGATTTGAGTCAGTATCTCTCGTAATGTGACCTGGACGTGTGACGGATTGAAGCTCTGTTTGCTTGCGAGTCACAATTGGATGTAATGACATGCTAGAGAATCATGCGCTTTCAACTTTGTAGCCACCGTTTGTCAAGAGTCTTTCTCTTTTTTTCATTTTCCTAACGTGAGGTCTGTATGAAATTGATTTACTGACAGAGAAAAACCAGACCTGAACATATTTGGGATTAATTGGAGCCATGCAATTTGCAGATTTAATCTGTGGAGAAAAGAAAAGTGCATTTCCATTGTATCATCAACAGATATGAGAAGCGATTTCCCCCTTTAAAACTTATTTTAATCATTTCTAACTATGTTTGCGTTTTCATTTAGCACAGTTTTCTCCCTGCTGTCCACCACGAAAATGGGTCACACACCCTGACTGTTGGGTTGTGACCCATTTTTGGTCCAAGGCTGTAAAACAGCACTATAGGGATGGTTTCTGTCTGATAGCATCAGATAAAAAGAGCTTTTGCTCTTCTGGTCTTTGCTCAAGTAGAAAACTATGATACTGATGCTTTTATGTCTGAATAGGAGGAAATTCCTGCATCCATGAAGAGATGAAGCTGTTGTACAGTAGCAGCAATGAGAGGGATTCATGCTTTTGATATTAAATGTTCAACAAAACTCAAGAGCATCAGTGAGATCTGGGGATCTTCAGGTCTGGGTTTGTGTACGCCAGTCAAGCTCATCCCCATCAGAGTCAGAATCCCAAATAAAAAACAACTACTGCAACGAAATTGGACGCAAATAACTCTCTAGAATTTCACTGTATGTTGTAGCAATGGTTTACGATTATATTTGAATTACTGCAGTAGCCAAACCCATTAATTAAAGAGTGGATGTCCACATGCTTTTGGCTGTATAGTGTGTAGATGAGATCCTGCCAAGAGAAAACAAGAAAACACCTCTCCTGTCGACATGCTCACACTGAAATAAACTAGGGAAGGTCTTTCCCCTTTGTTTTCCCAGACTCCTACTTCTCAGAAGCAGCAATCCTATCTGAAGCAACTTTATACCACTTACAAGACCGTTTGGTGAACAGGGTCATTCCCAAGAGAAGCAGCGGCTCAGTGGTTTCCACAGCACCGAGGATCCATAAATCAAACGCTGGGCTATGTAATATCATAAAGTACTCCGAGAGGCTTCCAGGGCCCTGCTGCTGCGTATGTGTGTAATAAACTTAAGAAGCCAGCAGCGACGAACAACCGCAGCAGCTACAGACAGCAATGACCACACACACCACCAAACACAAAGAAAAGCACAGGAAAGGTCTCTCAGAGCGCTGGATCGCAACTGGTGGGTCGCTGGTCTGAGGTTTGATTTGATGGGCCATATAAACCATTACCATATAAATGAAGTATAGTTAGGACATTTAAAAAATGCATTTCTTGTCTTTGTGCAAATATATCTGAAACTTTATATTAATATGGTGAATATTAATAGCATTTCTGGCTCAGTCTGTGCATTGTGGTTTTGTTCGTAAATTATACTTGTGCATGCACAACATTTTTAATGTTCAGCTGTTTTTATGCTATTTTAATAGTTTTACATGCATTTTAATGTTTATTTAAAAATATATATTTATGCACTTTCAATGCTTTTAAAATGTTTAATTATTTTTATTCTTTGAGAAAATGCATGCAAAAAAATATGCTTTTTTTGCATGCATGTTCATGAAAATTCATGCAAAAATGCTTAATTTTACATTTTAAATTACCAAACACTTTTTTGGCAAATCTAAAATCTGAATCCTGAAACAAGACTTCAGTTACTGTAGTTTAGTGACACGGCAACCACAAACTACTAGTTATAGACCCGTGGTGTGATAAATGAAGGCTGAGAGGCTGAATGCACAGATGAGTGTTGTCTTTGGTCATCTCACCTCAGCTCTCAGTCTCTGTCCGTGTCTCTCATCAGACTGAACGAGGCTTTTAATCCAGCAGGAGACCAAACCCGTCCGGTGTCCGATTCCATCAGGCTTCACTGGATTCAAATCCAACTCATGTGAGACAGAAAACACTGAAGCGCTGCACGAGAATGATAGCGAGAGGAAAGCCTCGGAAACAAGCGTCTGCAAATAGAAAAAAGCCCGTTTGGATTCCAGCCTGTCTCTCAGCTGCGCTCGGAAGAAATCACGATGCAATTCACCACCTCCTTGAATGCGCTCTCTCTCTCTCTCTTTCTCTCTCTCTCTCTCTCTCTCTCTCTCACACACTCACTCACAAACACACACACACACTTTTCTTTTTTCTGCCCCTCCCCCCTTTTCACACTCTCTCCATTTCAATTCAATATAGTGTGCTTTTATTGCCATGACTAAAACATTTATACTGTATTTATACTGGCAACGCACCGCAAAATGAGTAAATTAAAATAAAG
This sequence comes from Carassius gibelio, assembly GCF_023724105.1. NCBI lineage: Eukaryota > Metazoa > Chordata > Actinopteri > Cypriniformes > Cyprinidae > Carassius > Carassius gibelio. Next base: position 26,672,862 of record NC_068390.1, read on the forward strand.
TTGGATTATCAAATAAAATAAATGTAATTTTTATTTATGCATTACTATATGCATTGTTTAATATACTAACATAATGTAATATTTAAATTAATTTTTTTTTATAAAAAGGTAAACATTTAAGTTTTAAGCTTTGGTTATGCAGCTTAATATTTTAGAAATGTCAACCGTAAAGTAAATAGTAGACAGTTTTTATGCTCATTAGTTATAAATTGTGTTAATACATTAAATGTTGGTGTCTTATCATTTTGCAGTGGCGGTCATTGTATAAATTATTTGTATAAATATACATTTTTGTATATGTTATGTCTGAAAACACTTGTTACTTGTTTATATAAACTAATAAATTAATTTACAAGGTTAGCTACCCAAACTAAGTTAAAAAAAATCATTATTTACTGGAATATTGGTAGCTGATATATATGATTATATTATATTGCTTTTTATTATTATATATTTATATTTTAAATCTATAATAATAACTGATACTGACCTCATGCTTATATTTGGCTGGTCTGTCCAGGACTTCTATTTTTAGGATGATTAAACCATGTCACTGGGGTTTCCTTGGATTGCATTATGTAACAAAGCTTTTATAGAGGTGTGATTTGGGTTAAGTTGATGTGCATAAGTATGTGTTTATGTCCATATGCATAATGAAGTTCACTAGACGTTTCAGATTTTTTCTTTAAAATGGCATTACTATCATGCTACTCTTAATATTTGTGCAATGTTCAATGCAGTGAATGCACATATTCTCTGGTGCATGTGCCAGAATGTTGGCTCTGCGTGAGATGCAGTTTGCTGATGTGGCTTCAGTTCATGCTGTGCTAATGTTCTTCGTGTGTCTTCAGTTTCAGGACAAACCCAAAAACATCCTGAATGAAAGTAGCCAGAGAAGGAGGCACAGCAAATGTTTGAATGATTTATTGATATTATTTCAGCATTATGACAGCGAGACAGATTTGCGGTGTGAAGTGTGTTTTCAGCGGTCTTCATCTCCTCTGGTCAGAGAGTCGATCTGCAGATGTTGTCAAGGTCTGTGAAAGAAATAAGACTTTCTGGTGTTATAATCTATGTATTTTCTGTCCTTTTGACTGTATTTCTTCGTTCATCTTTCCTGTGTTTTATGCCCTTGTCTCTCTCTTCCGTCACTCTCTCTCTCTCTCTCTCTCTCTCTCTCTCTCTCTCTCTCTCTCTCTCTCTGTCGAAACATAATCCTCTTTTTGCTTGTTTACCCCATGCAGAGAAATATATGATGGCTCAGATATTGCTCTCTTGTGGCTCAGGAGACTTAGTGCAGGTTTTTATAGAAGTTGAAACAAAAATGTTGTTTAGCAGAAAAGAATTGTGGAATTTGGTTCTTTAAAAAAAAGGAACTGGTAGTATACAGTATTTAAATATTTTGATTAATGTAATATAGTAATTTAATATAATTTATATACTATTATAATTTCTATTAACACTTTAAATTAGCTTTTTAAATTTTATATTTTATTTTAATACGTTTAGTTTTTTAGTAATTTTGTTGTGTGCTTTTGTCATTTTCATAATTTTTTTCTTTAAGTGTTTAATTCAAGTTAAACTTTTATTCAGAAGACAATGTTGATTCCTACCGAATATCTCATATATATATATATAGTACAGTACAAAATATAACATTTTTGTCAGGTTTGCTGCATGGCACTCAAAATTAATTTATAAGTTTGAGATTGTGAATATTTTGAACAATTTGGTAAAAGAACTGGCTCTGAGTAGTTGTTTCATGACTACACTGATTGTCCTGAATGTTGGTTGTTGCTCATAACCAGCTAAATAAATGGCAATAGAACAATTTTGATATAGAATAAAATTGAACAAAGTGGAAGCAAATGATCCTTTGTATTGTTTTGTGGCAACTAATTCTGAATGAGGACTAGTTCTTGATTCCCAAAGAGAAACGAATGAATCAATGGCCAACATAGTAAGAGATTAAGCATCGAAGCTCATATGTTCATATTGAGATTCCTGACATTCGATTGCAGACTTTGGTATCTTGGCAAACCTGAGCACAGGATTCAGCCAAGCTTCTCAATTCAATCATGTTCCTAATTTGTCTCTGTAAAGCAATCTTGGGTGTTGGAAAGGCGCTATATAAATACAAATTATTTATTCTTTCTAGGAGAAAGATATTAAAGTGATATGTTTGTGCTTTTTCTGTTCTTCCCTTATCCGTGTTCTGTCTCTCTTTTCCCGTGTGTTCCTCTTTTCTCCTGCCAGCATCTTTCAGACATGTTGATCTATAAACAGCCTCTTTACCATTTCAAAGATGCACCTGAATATTTGGATCTGATGAATGTCTCCCAAAGCCATAAATCTTCTCCATGTGTTGCCCTGCTGGTTTATGCAGGTTTTTTGCTGGTTTAACTAGTGCATCATGTCATTGATATCAGAACCTGAAGGTCCAGTGAAGTACATGATTTCTGCACCACACTGAATTGCAGAAAGTAAAATGTGAGGGAATCTTACCTGTGCATAATGTGCTGTAATGATCTTAGGGTGTTGTGAATGCTACGTTATGTTGTTAGTTGGTTTCTTTCTAGTGGCCCATATGCACTTGGGCAGCAGGTGTGTGTTTGTGTGTGAATTATGGAAGAATCCGAGTCATGGAAATGTCTTTCTGTGTGAGTGTGTGTTAAGGATGTAAGAGTGTTTGTTACAATGTGTTAAAAGCGTCTCTGGCACGCTCAGGTGCTTCCAGCCTTGACTTTCGCCTTGAATCAGCAAAGCTCACTATATCTTGGCAGTCATTCCGCTGCAATAAAAGAAATAAATTGAACATACTGGCACCTCAAATATTTTAAATGTCAGTGGACGGTGCATGTAAATGATCGCGTCTCTGCGATTAAATAGATGAAAATACAGTGAGTCCAAACTGGCTTTTAATGCATAAATAATAACTGAGGTTTTCTTTGTGCATGTCTTATTCCCATTGACCTCTTTCCAGAACAATCCCTAATCTCACGGTGTAAAATCCGTTCCATTTCAGCTCATTTATTCTCTTCCTCTCTTTGCAGTGTTTTAGTGTCGGACACTAATTTAATGGCTTTCTGTGTGCTGCTGCTTCATATGCATCTGCGGGTTTATGGGATCAGTTTATTTGTCATGTACATGCGCTGGCAAGATGAACGCCTGTGTGCTCCATGAATTTTGGAGGATAAATTGCAGCCTGGGGAGCAAGATGGAAAGGGAGGGGCAGACTATCGGCTTGTGGGAAAAATAAAGGATAGCTTCCATCGTGGTGGCCCGAGATCATCTGTTTGTTTCCATATCCTCCCGAGGGCTGACTCAGGATCAGTCGGTGATTTAGTGGACGCGCTCTGAGGAATGACGGAGCACTCTGGTCAGTTTTGTTTGCTTGGCAGAATTCAGTGAGGGATGGAAAAGCAGGCCTGGGCTCAGATGTTAGGCTGATGTAGATCTGAGAGGGCAGTGTTTTACCTGAAAGTGTTATCTGTTTGTGTTCTTGTTCATCTCTGTAGTAGTTGATCGGCTGGTGCGTGTAGCCTTGAAGTCATGTGACCTGTAAGTCTTTGCTTTAGGAGCTGCAAACATTTTTACAACATTTTGAAACACTTAAAAGTTTGGGGTCGGTAAAATGATTTTATGTTAATCAAAACTGCATTTATGTGATCAAAAAAAGTATTTTGAATTAATTTTCATCATCATTTCTCCAGTCTTCAGTGTCACATGATCTTTCGGAAATAATTCTAATGTGATGATTTGCAGCTCCAGAAAGATTTCTGTTCAATGTTGAAAACAATTGTGATACTTTGTTTCTGTGGAAAAAGTGATAATTTTTTATTTATTTTTTCAGGATCATTTGATGAACAAAGTTAGATGTAATTAGAAACCTTTTGTAATATATTTTATCACTAGGTTAGCACAAATATGTACTGTAGCCACAAATATATTTATACATCTTAGGCAAAACAAGTTTTGTAAGCATTTTTACATTTGGAAATTTTTGCGAATATTTTATTAACATTTATTCATTTGTTTGCAGTTGCCAATTAAGATTCAAGATTGTATTTGCATCTTAAAGAATGAAATATAACTTTGATATGGAATTCTTAAAAGACATAAATAAAAGCATCTATCTATTTTGTAAATATGTTTCTTTCTTTTAAGGCCAATTAGCTTGCTTTTACATTCATTCATTTGACTTGAACAAGACAAGTGATCACAGTTAAGCAAAATAAATAAAGATTAATAGTGGTTTTAAAATGTATTTAAAAGAAAGTAAAAGTTTGCCGTATTTACAGTAAACATACAGTATTTAATGGAAATCAAACCCTTGACCTCATAGTTTCCTTTCCTAAAAGTACTAAAAGAAGTAATGAAACAGAACCAGTGTCAAACCCATTGTATTGAGAATTCAATTATAAATGATTGTCTGCTGTCACCTGAGCTACAGAAATGTTTGCATGTAAAGTACGAGAATTAAATGTAAGATTTAAGGTTAAAATCTAGATGTAAGACTAAATGGTTTTTGTTTGGATTCGGCAAATTCTGTCTAAAATGTTTGTCTGGTTTTAGATTCTTTAATATTTTAGCAGCAAGATATTTATGCTAGATTTATTTTTTCAGATCATTTTTGCATATGCTGTTGGCAGATTTTAATATTTATGTAAATGTTTTGCTTCAACATATTTTTGTATATTAATTCAGGTATAATAGCAGGTTGAGTCTCGTGCAACATCCTCCCTCGTGTCTGTTGTCTGTTATCATCCCTTTCCTTGTATCGTTTCATCCGTCGAGAGCGGCACAATCACTCCCACTGCTTTGTTGAGGAATGCCTCTAAAAGCCAAACAGAGTTGTTTCAGGAAAAATACTGCTGGCTGTGAGAAAATGCCACGTCTCGCAGGTAACAGCCGTGTGCGATTGCTTTCTGCACGATATGCAGCCACACACATCTTCCCCCAAGGTGTTTTTGGGCTCTTATATGAGCATGTGCTTTATTAGTCTGTCATTTCCTTCCCAGACTGCAAATCTGCATTCGGAGTCCTGTAAGCTTGAGGCATTTAAGTGTAGTCATAAAAACAAGCTCATTTTGATGAGGAAAAGTCACCTCATGCACTATTTCTTGAAGAATGTATTTCAGCCATATAGTGAGAAGGTTAACAGTTTAAAGACATTTTTGTAATTTGCAGGACTGTCACTTGAATTAATATTATGATAAATGCTTGTTGATGCTGTAAAAGCATTTTCAATTCAAGTTTATTTGTATAGCGCTTTTTACGATACAAATTATTGCAAAGCAACTTTACAGAAAACTAAGTTTCCTCAATATTTAGTTGTAGCTTTTCAGTGGAGATCGGTTTATGTGCAGAAAAATCAAGTAAAAACGTATCAAACAGATGATGAACACTATTAACAGCAATTATTATGATGGAATCACACTTGTAGCGATATTTGTTAGTTCTGTATGTTGATTCAGGGTCAGCATTATCTGGGGTCCTCTGAGGGTCAGCATCATCTCTTCTCAGGTGTTCTGGATCCAGACTGGACCTTGTGTGAAACTGCAAAACAGAGAAACAAATAAAGATATAACTAGCGTCGCTGATGTTTCAAAAAAAAAAAAAAAGTGTGCACATTTGATCAGATACAACTGCAGTCACAATTTAAGAGATACATTATTCGAATGCTTGGCGAAAGAGATGTGTTTTTAATCTAGATTTAAACAGAGAGAGTGTGTCTGAACCCCGAACATTATCAGGAAGGCTATTCCAGAGTTTGGGAGCCAAATGTGAAAAAGCTCTACCTCCTTTAGTGGACTTTGCTATCCTAGGAACTACCAAAAGTCTAGCGTTTGTGACCTTAGGGTGCGTGATGGATTGTAACGTGGTACGCAGGAGCTAAACCATTTAGGGCCTTATAGGTAAGTAATGATAATTTGTAACTGATACAGAACTTAATATTTAGCCAGTGCAGAGACTGTAAAATATGTATTTTCTTGACCTGGTAAGGACTCTAGCTGCTGCATTTTGGACTACCTGTAGCTTGTTTATTGACGAAGCAGGACAACCACCTAGAAGTGCATTACAATAGTCCAGTCTAGAGGTCATGAATGCATGAACTAGCTTTTCTGCATCAGAAACAGATAACATGTTTCATAATATGACACCCAGCTTTTTGACTGTAGAGGAAGTAACAGTACATCTGTCTGGTTGCAGTAAATCATATCTGTCTTATCCGAATTGAATAGGAGAAAATTATTGGCCATCCAATATTTTACATTTTTAACACACTCTGTTAGCTAAGATAAGAAGTTAGAAGTTTCATTAATTGAAACTTTCATTAATTCATTAGTTGAATTGAACCTACATTTTGAAATAGAAAGACTGAAATAGTATTTTCTTGTAAAACATCACAGTAATCAGTTTTGTTTATAGCTGTACAGATGCTTGACTTGGCAAACAACATTAATTTTATTAAAATCTGCACATGGACGTGCATGCGAGCTCGTGTTTTTAGTAAGACATACGCCGTAAACTCTGTCTGTTGCATTGATTTCTGGACTAATTCTCCCTCTGGCTGCAGGAATGAGCTGAACTCAACTCTGATGATAGATCTACACCCCCTCCGAACACTGACCTTTTAATCTCACTGTTATTCTGTTGCCAAGGCGACATGCCTGCGACCCTCTGAGGTCCGAACAGAGCGTTTGAGAAAATCCCAGCACGTCCCGCCCTCCGCTCAGCCACCTTTCAGATGATTATGTGCCTCTTTGATCATGTTTACCTGCCTGGACCTCACTGGAGGCGGACAAGAGATGCTTTGAATTGATTTTTACACAGTATCGGCCTGCAGCCGTGGGTGTTGATTGACAGCTGCACTCTTAAAAATAAAGGTTCTTTATTGGCAGGATTGGCAACCCAGGCTTTAATATTATTATATACTACATGTAGCTGCAATGCTTGTGCTGCAAATATCCCTTACTTAAATGCTGTTGTTTCTATCTATGCCCTAGAATGGAAGCAAGGCACCAGTTTCACATGCATTAGTCATAAAGCTCATTAGAAGAACGTCACGACTCATTATTTGTTATTGTCTGTGTTCATATATTTTGTTCATGACACTTTTATTGTCTTGCTTAACCTGCTTGATTCCCGCTCTCATTTTCTTTTCACACCTGTGCCTTGTTTTCCTTTTCCTGTTAGTCATTCGGTATAATCTGTTTTTGAAGTCCTTTTAGTAAAAAAGGAAAAAAATGAATCTAGAAGATTTGAAGCCATATTTGGTTCCCTGAAGAACTATTTCTTAAACTCTTAAAGAGTTTCCAAAAAGGTTTTTTGCAGTGATGCCATTCTGAAGAACCATGCTTTTCTGATTGTTACAGTTTTTCTCAGTCGCTTTGGTACATTTCTTGAATCATCCTTGACATTTGCAAAACAGTAAGTGCATTTCTCAAAACGACTCGTACAAATAGCAAAACACCATGGATTCAATGGAGCAAAAGTCAGTCGCTCGCTCAAAATCCTTAGTTCATCTCTCAAAAATAAATATCAATGAACATGTCAGTGCCATCAGAATAAGTCCTTGTGTCATAGTTTATGGATGAAGGTGAAAATTCCCAGTGTAGACCCCAACAGTGACACAGTTACCCTAAATTGTTCAACCTCGCTCAAGGCCTTATTCGTACACCATGAGAATAAAGCTCTCAAGGTAACGCATTCATCACGACTATCACACTGTTAATGTGAAACATGATTTAGCCCATGGAAAAACACAAAAGCCCTGTCTCGAACTCGAGTGCGATGACTATTTATACAGCATTGTAAGGCATTGTAGACACGGCCCTGACTATCCTTTGGCCAAATTCTGATGCAGCATTACAACAAAATCCCAGAATGCATTGTGTCTGTGTTGTTGCTACAGACTATCATGTTGTTATTTTGGCAGAAACTATCATTAAGCAGTGACCTAGAAGCTCCTGCGTCCTGTGGTGCATGAGGCAACCAAAGCTTTCCAACGAGTGTGGTTTTATTTCAGCTGTTCTGGTCTCACTCCATCGCCGGTTGACATTAAACAAGGATGGATTAAATTGATCAATAGAGACAATAAAGTCATTTATAATGTA